>NC_091119.1:185231542-185326542 GCF_040183065.1 Periplaneta americana | reverse complement strand
TGAGTGACATTAGAAAAAAGAAAGGTATGTATAAAAAATCCCAACTTATCTATGCTAGATATCTGATAAAAGATTTTTATTAACGTTTTTGAAAACTCATCTACAGTATTTAAATTAATGTGCAGTCTGCGCTTGGTGGGTTGCACAGAGTTTCTCTATACGTGGCGTGGCCTTATGGTTGACTGGCTAACACGTAAATAATCTTGAAGATGCAGCAGTCTATTCCTTTGTTTAGACTTCAATATTTTCAATGTAGAAAATGCTGATTCACACAAGTATGACGTTGAAAACGGCAGTTCTAAATGTATTTTTATTTATTCGGCATCATCGACTGATCTGACAAAACATTTCCGCATATAAGACACTCGGGATTTTGTTTGTATTCACCTCCACGCCACAAAAAACCATACTGCAAGCAGGCCTATTCATCACTAGATTTATGAAACGCACTACGTTTTTTCGCTCACATTATTTGAATTAGCACTGCTGTCATCTAACCTAGAACTTGATTCGGATTGTCTTTTTGGATAAAATCTAAATAAAGCATTTTTGTTAAAATAGTCGCACTAACACCCGCTCACACTTTTTTTTTTAAATTTCGTTTGATATTCACCATGCCCCATAACGTATAGTCATATTACACGGTTTATTGAAACTTGTTTATCACTTATATGTTCATTGGTGTCCCATTGTCTTTTTGCTTCACTGTTTCGTGATTTTGTTGATATTCAATATGTTATTCACTGTTGAATGTTCACTGTCACTATCTTTGAGTTAATGATACTAGTTCTATTTACACTGTTTACATATATACACTTTTACTTACTTACTTACAAATGGCTTTTAAGGAACCCGAAGGTTCATTCCCGCCCTCACATAAGCCCGCCATCGGTCCCTATCTGTGCAAGATTAATCCAGTCTCTATCATCATACCCCACCTCTCTCAAATGCATTTTAATATTATCCTCCCATCTACGTCTCGGCCTCCCTAAAGGTCTTTTTCCCTCCGGTCTCCCAACTAACACTCTATATGCATTTCTGGATTCGCCCATACGTGCTACATGCCCTGCCCATCTCAAACGTCTGGATTTTAAGTTCCTAATTATGTTAGGTGAAGAATACAATGCGTGCAGTTCTGTGTTGTGTAACTTTCTCCATTCTCCTGTAACTTCATCCCGCTTAGCCCCAAATATTTTCCTAAGCACCTTATTCTCAAACACCCTTAACCTATGTTCCTCTCTCAGAGTGAGAGTCATATATACACTTTTAGTAATTATAACTATAGTGATTATAATATTTTGCTTATTGAGTGTGTATACGCATGTTACGCAACTGAGACATATATTTACAATTTATAGCGTTAATATAGTGCACGAATGACCTCAAATGCTCTTTTATGATGTCTCTATAATTTATTGGCCACTTATATACTAAACAACTGACCAATATGTTCTGACGATTCTAAACTCTGTTTATTACCAAGTGGGAAGACTGAACGAATTACGTTGTTGCAGGTGTTCGCTTTCATTCGAATTATCACTACGCAGAAAAAATAAACTGAGCATTGTTGTGTCCACATTTCATTGGTAAAGTCTGTCTCAAAATAAAATGTACCATATCAAAGACTTCGTTTGTAATTAAAAATGCGCCGCAAAGAGAAATTCTGAATGGCAAAAAAAATATTTTTCAATCTCAAAATTTCGCGACACACTCCATGCAGCTGCGCGACACACCAGTGTGTCGAGATACACCGGTTGGAAACCGCTGGAGTAAACAAGAACAAGAACAACAAGAACAAGAACAAGAACAACAACAAGAACTTTGTATGATTGTGTTATTAAAAAATCTTCTTATACTCGGATTTGTATGTGTACAAATTTAGATGCTAAAATAATTCTTATTTAAGTTTGTACATTTTTATCTATAAGTTCAAGTACATTTCTTTCTTCTTCTTTATTCTCTCTTTTGATGTCAACGTAGAGCATGAGCAAAGCGATCGCCTTATCAGTAACGTATTGAGTGGTGTTCCTGTAGTGGGCGGAGTCAGCTAGCTTTCCAAATTAAAAGTTTCCATAACCAGGATTGCCAGATGTCCCGATTCGGCTGGACATGTCCCGATTTTCATATAACAGTCCCGCGGGACGCAAAAAGCCCCTCCTTTAGAAAATTAACGTCACTTGCATAATTGTATTGTTACCTTGTAACTATTTTGTCCTAGGCCTAAATAATTACAACAAATTTAAATTAATTTTCTTAACAATGTAGGAACAAAAACTAATATTTTGGCAAGTGTAAGGTTTGTAACAGATAATTCAGTGATGAGTATGATATTTCTAAACCTTTAAAAAGAGACGTTCATCCCAAATTCATGGCAAAGAGAATGGAAAAAAGCTTGTTGAAAATGCTTAAGTCCAGTAATAATAGGAAGCTCTGAAAATGTGTACTGTACGTTATGTTAAATTATGGGTTTCTAGCAGGAATATGGTGTCATGAAATAAATATGAATTCAGATTTCAGTAAATTTTATATTATTGTTATCAATTAATGAACATTGAAATTTAAATATTTTGTTACATCTGGTGCCATCTTTTGGAATTTGTGCTTTAGAATTAATAAAAAACAGTTGGGGAAATCTATGAGTCAGAACTACAATTAAGTCATTAATTTAATAATTTGGCATAACATATTATTGCTACAAGCCATTCAGAAAAACGCCAGACAAACGTGTTATAACTTACAGCCAGATAAATATTACTTTGTATTGGAAACATGTATTTACAATATATTTTTTTTTAATTTAAATTTAAATTTTGAGATTCATATTAGTTTCTTCAACTGTATATAAAGGGATATTTTTATTTCGTTATTTATTTATTTATTTTTTTGTAGACATGAAAGTGTCAACTCTGTCCATATTCATACCATTCGTTCTTTAAAACAAAACGTAAGTACTGTATATTATGATGAAAAAAGAATGTCCCTCTTTGGTAGATCTAAAATCTGGCAACCCTGTCCATAACAGAAGTTTCCAACGGAGAGACTCCACTGTAACCTGGAAGTTGATACAGCGTCGTTAAATAACCAAGTAAAAATGATGATGATACTAATTTCCTTATTAATTATTATAATCATCCTAACCTAGTTCATGATCTTTCGTTGTTATTATTCTAAGATTCCTGTCACATTTAATGATATGGCCATAGTCTTCAAGATATTCCAGTTAGCAATATTCTTTGTTCCTGTAAGTAATACGGGAACCGAGTCCCCCTGCTTTTAGTTCATAACCATTTGCAAAGTAAATGAGTCACACAAAGGAACTTTAACTCCTATGAAACGTGTTCCGTATTACATAAGTTTATTTCCAAGGACACCAGAAAACTGAGTTGCGTACAAAGTTCTTCTCTCTTCTCCTTCCCGCCTTGATGTCATCGGAAGTTACTCACCCGTGTATATAACGATAATGCACTTAAAAAAAAAAATCCGCTGTATCGATGTTCATGTGTGAAATCTTCTTAGCAAATATAATAGACTTCAGTTAAGTCACTTTAATGGAACTCGACACGTTGTGAAGTTACCACTGACCTCAATTTCCTTATGAAATGCGGAAGACAGGCTTAAAAAAAACATCACGGACGAGAGCATCCAACCGCATCACTGAGATAAATTTAATGAGCGACATTAGAATGGAAAAGTGAGATGTGGTCCTATTGTCAGCCTGCAGGACAGATTATGTCCCTTACAGCAGCAGGAGAGAGAGAAGATGGCACAAAAACATGGAGGAACCGGAAGCCCAGTGACGTAATATGTGACTCTTGTAAGAGCTGCCCCCTCTCTCATTAATGAGTAAGTAAATTACACTTTTTGTACCTCGCAGGTTCGTTCATGTTTTAAGTAACCCAGTCGTCCCGCGACCCGTAGAATAAACGAATTAGAAGGTGGTGGTAGGAAGTGGAGGCACGTCGAGGTCAGGGGGTGAGGGGGGTCAGGTAATTGGTTTACTCCCTCATCACAATGCAGTGGAAACGGTTGTGTGAGCGGGGAGAGAAATTTACTAAAATTCTCATATAAAACAAATTCCCAGAAATTCTCATAACGGTACGTAGTATGCAGAGACATATTTTAGCTATTTTGTTTACACGGTGTAAATCAGGTTGCGGACATGTGGTCAATTAGAACGTAAAACAAAATTACACACACGCCGTGTGTGGGCTGCAGACAGCCTCATATGGCCTCTTGTTTACCTGCAGCGCTGTAATAAATAACATTGGTTTGATGAATGGCATAACTGGCTTTTGTGTGTTAAACAAATTATGCGTGTGGCTGTACCTGCATGCCTCGTGGTTATATTTTCATTTTACTTCATTCCACAATAGCACTTTAATACGGCAGCTTTGTGTGCGGGAACCCCACTGACCTAAAGCTTCCACCATAAAAGTTTCTTTGGTTCAGCACCATTAATTTGTGTCAACATCCGGATGGGTGACCGTAAGATTTTTCTATTTGACCATGCAAAATTCAACCGCAGTTGTATGTTTGTGTGTGACAAGTCTTACTGCTTTAGACACAAAAGCCAATATGGAAGCGAATTAATAGTTTTAGGTATACACTGTGGCCCGTTCTGTTTAGAAAAGGCCGCGGAACCTTGCATAATACATGCACCAAAGCGGGTACTATTGTGCGAGTTTCACCATTTGTAATATCCACACTGATTTGCTCAAATACTCTACTATTGTGCTAAATTCATTTCACCTTCTCACTGAGTCTCCGTTCATATTTTGTTTACTCTTGGACATTCACGTTGAGGTTAGAGCAGATAAAGAGATCATGTGATATATAGGTTGTTATTACGAGTATGTGTTCGGGATATCATGCTCAACTAACGTAATTCCTAAAGTAACAAGTAAAGTTATTTATTTTTCTCATAAAATTTGTAGGAACACTGCAAGTCTTGTTTTTAATACAGGGTGATTCATGACCAGAATTATGAACTTCAGTTTTGTGTGCGGAAACCCCACTGACCTAAAGCTTCCACTATAAAAGTTTCTTTGGTTCAGCAACATTAATTTGTGTCAACATTCGGATGGGTGACCATCAGATTTTTCTATTAGACCACGCAAAATTCAACCGCAGTTGTATGTTTGTGTGTGACAAGTCTTACTGCTTTAGACACAAAAGCCGATATGGAAGCGAATTAATAGTTTTGGGTATACACTCTGGCCCGTTCTGTTTAGAAAAGGCCGCGAAACCTTGCATAATACATGCACCAAAGCGGGCAGTATTGTGCGAGTTTTACCATTTGTAATATCCACACTGATTTGCTCAAATACTCTACTATTGTCCTAAATTCATTTCACCTTCTCACCGAGTCTCCGTTCATATTTTGTTTACTCTTGGAAATTCACGTTGAGGTTAGAGCAGATAAAGAGATCATGTGATATATAGGTTGTTATTACGAGTATGTGTTCGGGATATCATGCTCAACTAACGTAACTCCTAAAGTAACAAGTTATTTATTTTTCTTATAAAATTTGCAGGAACACTGCAAGTCTTGTTTTTAATACAGGGTGATTCATGACCAGAATTATGAAGTTCAGCTTTGTGTGCGGAAACCTCACTGACCTAAAGATTCCGCCATAAAAGTTTCTTTGGTTCAGCAACATTAATGTGTGTCAACATTCGGATGGGTGACCATCAGATTTTTCTATTAGACCACGCAAAATTCAACCGGAGTTGTATGTTTGTGTGTGACAAGTCTTACTGCTTTAGACACAAAAGCCGAAATGGAAGCGAATTAAAAGTTTTGGGTATACACTGTGGCCCGTTCTGTTTAGGAAAGGCCGCGGAACCTTGCATAATACATGCACCAAAGCGGGTAGTATTGTACGAGTTTTACCATTTGTAATATCCACACTGATTTGCACAAATACTCTACTATTGTCCTAAATTCATTTCACCTTCTCACTCAGTCTCCGTTCATATTTTGTTTACTCTTGGACATTCACGTTGAGGTTAGAGCTGATAAAGAGATCATGTAATAATATAATAATAATAGTTTTATTTTCCCTGGCTGAGTTAAGGCCTTCAGGCCTTCTCTTCCACTCAACCAGGATCAAATCACATACAGAAAAATACATACCGGTATACAAATATTAACTTAAAAATAATAATAAACATAATTAAGTAAAAACGAGAGATTGAATACACATACACAATCAGTACTAACTTTAAAATAATAATAATAAAAAATATACAATAAAAAAGAGACTGAATACATAATCACAAACAGGAAAATACATTCTAGTATACAGTATTAACTTAAAAAAAAGAATTAATACATATGAATATAATCTCGCAACTAAAGGAATAGTACAATTAGTATAATGAGCACAGCACGTGTTACATTGAGACAATGATAATTACCGAGATATAAGTGTTAATGGAAAAATAAAGTAATGACTGTGTAAAATAATAATAATAATAATAATAATAATAATAATAATAATAATAAATAAAAATTATACTTAAAAACTAATTCTTTGCATTTAAAATATTTCTAAACAACCTAATTTTAAACAACTGAGGACTAAGACTACCCCTGATTTCGAGCGGCAGCGAATTCCATGAGCGGGCCATGGCTATTGAGAAAGAACTTGAGTACGGAGATGTCTGATGACGTGGTATTGATAGCAACAGATTGTGCTGTGAACTTGTATTACGGTTATGATGTGAAGCTAGGAGAATAAACCGGGAGGCAAGGTAGTTGGGTGTGGAATCATGCATAATTCGATATAGGAGGCAAAGAGAATGTAATATATAGGTTGTTTATTACGAGTATATTAAGTGTTCGGGATATAATGCTCAAACTCGTAAAGTAACAAGTAAAGTTATTCATTTTTCTGTTAAAATTTGTAGGAACTCTGCAAGTCTTATTTTAATACAGGGTGATTCATGACCAGAGTTATGAAGTTCATGCTGTAATTTTTTTGTAATATGCATGCAAATATGCCCTTAAAATGCGCGAAATATGCACAAAAACATGCACTAAAATGTTTAAATAAATATTCTTTCACTCATCCATTCATTAATCCATTTATTTATTTATTCATTAATCCATTAATATATTTATTCATTCATTCATTAATCCATTAATCCATTTATTTATTCATTCATTAATCCATTGATCCATTTATTTATTTATTCATTAATCCATTATCCCACTTATTTATTTATTCATTACTCCATTATCCCATTTATTTATTTATTTATTATTTATTTATTCATTAATCCATTTATATATTTATGTATTTACTCAATTACTCATTTATTTATTTATTTATTTATTCTGGTAGAGTTAAGGCCATGAGGCCTCCTCTTCCACACTACCAGAAGTGAAATATACATTACAACAATAACAAAAGTAGTAATATTAATGGTAATACTTGAATATAAAATCGTTATAAAAAGCACATTAAGGATCTTGCATATAATGAAATATTGATATATAATTAAGTAATTACAATTCATATCCTAATTCTACTTTATAATAGGCCAAAGTGACACTTTATACGAACACACAAAATAACCTATAAAAATCAGCTAACACTCACAAATCAATTCCATGCAAAAGTATGTAATTTTTAATTCTTATTTTAAATTAATTAAACGTTCGGCAATCCCTGACATGATGAGGTAAGCAGTTCCATAGGCGACATACTGACACTGTGAAAGATAATGAACAGAAAGAGATACGGTGACCAGGAATGGATAATAAGGCCTGATGTTGATTCCGCAATATTGTAAGGTATCCAAAGCGAGTTCTCAGATATTCTGGAGTAGAAATGAGCGATATTTTAAATGGAACAGATAAAGAATGTGCTGTTCTTTAGACGGACCCATGAAAGAGCTTCAAAAGATGGCGTTATATGAGGATGAATCTCATTGTGTATTGTAATTCTTCAGTAGTTGGCGAACAGCATAATTTATCCTGGTGAGTACTGCGTATTGATTATATTCACATAAGATACCCTAATTGAAACATAACTTACTTACTGGCTTTTAAGGAACCCGGAGGTTCAGTGCCGCCCTCACATAAGCCCGCCATTGGTCCCTATCCAGTGCAAGATTAATCCAGTCTCTATCATCATATCCCACCTCCCTCAAATCCATTTTAATATTATCTTCCCATCTACGTCTCGGCCTCCTCAAAGATCTTTTTCCCTCCTGCCTCCCAACTAATACTTTATATGCATTTCTGGATTCGCCCATACGTGCTACATGCCCTGCCCATCTCAAACGTCTGGATTTAATGTTCCTAATTATGTCAGGTGAAGAATACAATGCGTGCAGTTCTGTGTTGTGTAACTTTCTCCATTCCCCTGTAACTTCATCCCTCTTAGCCCCAAATATTTTCCTAAGAATCTTATTGGGCCATAAGAATAAAACTGAAGGCTTTCCTTCGAAGCAAGAGGTTGAAGTATAAGGATGTGCTCCGAAGCAAGAGGTTGAAGTATAAGCATATGCTTCGAATTGTAAGAATAACCTCTACCTTATCCTTCGACCTTATGCTTCTAAGACAGGAGCATGTGCTCACGAATGTTGTTGTGTCGTTTCATGTTGCAGTACTGTGTATTTGTCGGCGCTCTTTGTCAGCTGAATGCGGGTGTTCGGTTTCATAAAGAAATGCGATAAGCAGCAATGGTAGGCATCCCAATGACAAAGCAAGTTTCCTTCTGATGCTAATAAACCACACTCATTTCAATCACAGTCCCGCACCGTGGCGTCGTGGTCTAAGGCATCTTGCCTAGGACTCGCGTTACGGAATGCACGCTGGTTCGAGTCCTCGTGAGGGAAGAAATTTTCTCATAAAATTTCAGCCAGTGTATGGGTCCGGTACCCACCCAGCATCGTGATGCACTTGGGGAGCTACGATAGGTAGCGAAAATCCGGTTTCGCAAACCAGTTATGACGGCTGGGGGGATCATCGTGCTAACCATACGATACCTCCATTCTGGTTGGATGATCGTCCACCTCTACTTCGGCATGTGAACGTGAGGCCAGCAGCCGGCTGGTCGGTCTTGGCCCTTCAGGGCTGTTAAGCCATGGATTTACTTTTACTTTACATTTCAATCACAACTAAATAAGGATTCCACGTGGTTAAAACTGCATCTTCCGATTCAGACAGCGGTAGCTTTGTGCCCCTTGAAAGTACAATTATATTTTTAGCTACACATCCTGGGATATTAGAAAAAAGTGACAAGTTCCAGAAGTGAAAAGGAAAAAAAAAAAAAAAGAGGTAGCATTTCAGAAAATGATAAAAATTATTGTAAGAAAATTCGGCATACTAATAAATTCCTCTTAACATGCGTCTTTGAAGTACCCATAACAGCATTATTAAATATTATAATTAAGCCTACTATAAGAAATACTGATAGTTAATTAAAGTTTCTACGTTAATCTGTGTGCATCGATAAGATACGAGTTGTAAAATTATACCAATGCAGTGACGTGAATGAATTTGATGTCCTTCCAGTGGCAGGTTCCTCTTGCTCTTCAGTATTTTCATCTTCATTTAAATCCTATATATTGTCTGTAAAGTCATAATTATGATCATATAGGTACTTCGCTAGCTTACATTGTGCAACACAAAGCAACAAACAATATGACTGTTGGGATGTTTGAGGCAGCATTGTACAGGCGTATTGTAGAATGGGAAACCTGCTTCATAGTTGGCCAAAGGAACGTTCTGTTATAAATAACTGTCTCTTTATTTAAAAATCCGATTTCGATATGATACCATGAGCCATGGTTCAAAGCCGTCACTCAATAGGACAAGTATTTTTAAATCCACTGAACACATCACGAACTGATGAATTTTTCCTTATTCTACAGTCAAGAACGGACCCTGGCCAACTGCTACACTAGTAAAGCATTCTTTTGCTTTGAATGTAGCTTGCAACATACTCCTAATTGTATCACCATATCACCATGCTGTGTATGTTTAGCAATACGCACGAGTGCAGTCTAATACACTGATTACACTCGGAAAATTTAATTTCTATAACTATTCAGGTTTATATCTTGTAATGATGGTGACAACTTGAGCCATTTGTTCGCTTTTTCCGTTATATTTAAATACATTAATAATAGTTTTACTCATAGTGGTCCAATGTATACCCATCTCTTCTGCAATACCGGAGCTCCAAGCCCTTCCTATATCAGCATCAGAAACCCGTACTACTCTCAAGAATTCACTCTAATCTATTTTTACTATTGCAGATAATAGATGAAATGGAATGTTACAGGGAAACGGGAGTATCCCGAGAAAACTCTTTGCAACGTCTGATTTGTCTACCACAAATTCCAACACGACCTGGCCAAGGATCGAATCCGGGCCTCCGGGATTGTAGACAGCGCGCTAGCACTTGGGCCCCTCCTCTTATCTCCTGTGTTTCCTCCAGAAAATGTGATGTAATCCATTGGATATTTTCTTCATTAAGAGTATATGAACTGTTATACTGCTCCCTAACAGTACACCAACGTAATTTGTAGTATTTTTCACGACGTAATGCGACTGGTAATTCAACCAGATCAGTAAACTACAGAGATGAGTCTGCTCCTGACCAGACTTCACTTTTTAGAAGGATATGCTTTGGAATCGAAGGATATGCTTCACTTTATTCATACATTTTTTCTAATTCTGAAGCAAAAGGTTGCGTTCCAAGCAAATGCTTCTTCCTGTGAAGCAAGTGCTCTTTTCCTATTGCGTCATCAAGAGCAGAAGGTTTTGCTCTGCATTTTATTATTAAAATCTGAAGCACATCCTTCAAAATAGTAGAGTAAAAGGATATGCTCAACTTTATTCTTACGGCCCATTCTCAAACACCCTTAACCTATGTTCTTCTCTCAAAGTGAGAGTCCAAGTTTCACAACCATAAAGAACAACCGGAACTATTTTATAAATTCTGACTTTCAGATTTTTTGACAGCAGACTGGATGATAAAATTTTCTCAACCGAATAATAACAGGCATTTCCCATATTTATTCTGTGTTTAATTTCCTCCCGAGTATCATTTATATTTGTTACTGTTGCTCCAAGATATTTGAACTTCTCCACCTCGAAACATAACTAAATATTTCAATTTTTTGTCATATTTTTTCCCGATTTTTAAGCACATAAAAATCAAATCCGAGCCCCAGAAACTAATATTGTTACATCTGACAGATGAACACATGCGGGCTTTATCCCTCCGGTGCACTATAGGCTGTTGCCTTGGGAATGTGAAACATTTTCACGCTAGAACAAAATCTTTACCTCAGAGACACGCATGCTAGCGTTTAGTCGCGAATATCTCCTCCCGGAATCCAGATAAACTTACAGCCAAGTCTTATCTAGCATTACAGCTGTTCCTGCCTTCACTTGCAAAGTCCTCTTAATATGAACCATAAGCAGGGGTATAAATATTTTCGAAGTACGCTGGGGGTTCCAAGAAAATCTTCATAACGCCGAACAAGGCCTGGATCTTCCAGAGCTCTGTACCTGGATATACTCTGTAAGCGGATTACGAAATCGGGAAAATGTTTCAACAGAGGTTAACTAATTTTAAAATGCTGGAGTTAAGCTACATACACAGCTAGCGGTTTGACCTCCTATCTAACATTTAAAATTGAACGAGTGTTGGTTACATTTATTGAATATTTTATTTACACCGCATTTGCTTTTAGAAATTCGTCGAATTAACACTATTATGTAACAAACGCGTTGTTTTTATAATCGCATTAAACTGTTTTAAAATGCTATAACTGATATTATATACACACAAATTTTATATATATAAATTTAATCGTATTACTATTACTGTTTCATAACATTTAAAATGAGAATGTTGATGAATTATGGGGCTATTACTGGTGTAATATTTTGTTTCAATATTTCAATGTTTTTCATATTACGTAATACGTTACAATATGCCATATACAGGATGTAGAAAAACTCGACCAGCAAATTTCGTGGGCTTATAAACGAGGGCCACAGCTATTTATATTTACTACTAATAAGCAGTAGCGCCTTTACCTGCTGATTCGAAGCTGCGCTCGGGCGTGGGTTTGATTCCCGCTTGGGCTAATTACTTGGTTGGATTTTTTTCCGAGGTTTTCCCAATCCTTAAGGCGAATGTCAGGTAATCTATGGCTAATCTTTTTAGTAGGTTATTTTACGACGCTGTATCAACATCTCACGTTCTTCAGCGTCTGAATGAGATAAAGGTGATAATGCCGGTGATATGAGTCCGGGGTCCAACACCGAAAGTTACCCAGCATTTGCTCATATTGGGTTGAGGGAAAAGCCCGGAAAAAAACCTCAACCAGGTAACTTGCCCCGATCGGGAATCGAACCCGGGCCACTTGGTTTCGCGGCTAGACGCGCTAACCATTACTCCACAGATGTGGACAATGAGATGAAGGTGATAATGCCGGTGAAATGAATCCGGGGTCCAGCATCGATAGTTACCCAGCGTTTACTCATATTGGGTTGAGGGAAAACCCAGGAAATAACCTCAACCAGGTAACTTGCCCCGACCAGAATTCGAACCCGGGCCACCTGGCCCGCGGTCAGACACGCTAACCGTTACTTCACAGGTGTAGAATCTATGGCTAACCCTCGGCCTCATTTCGCCAAATACTATCTCGCTATCAACAATCCCATGAACGCTGAAAACGCTGTAGTTGATACAGAGTCTTTAAATAACGAAGTAAAAGAAAACACTTCACTTTATATCGCCAAAAAATTGTAATCTTGCAAAATTTTGACTTGATCCACATCTTAGAGCTTCAATGTTAATGTAAGATCTGTGGAATACAATGAATGAAATTAAACGAAAAAATGAAATTAACTCGGTATAAAAATGTTACCCCTTGTCACTAGGTGGTACTGAATTTGATAAAGATACTTATCGAAAATTGTACCCTACCTTATGCTTACAAAAAATTTGGGATTATAGGCCTAAATGTACAGCGTTGTACGAAAGATATGAGTGGAAGTGGAGGAACAAATGGTAAGAAATTTGTTGTTATTGCTATTATCTGTGCATTTCGAACTGGCGTCAAGCAATGGACTGCACTTGTCACTTCTTGTTACCCCAATCCTGGACCATTCTTCTCAACTAAAGTCAGCTGGAACAGCCGGAATTACCAATGCTTCAGTTCACAGTTTCAGTTCAGTGACTCGTGCGTGGTTTGTACTTTTGTACGTGACCTTGATACGCCAGTTCCGAATGCACAGATAATGGCCTCATTTCGTAAAAACCAAGAATAACATTTTATCTGCTAACCATCGTCGTGCTCGAGCGAAAACTTCTAATGCAATCCTGGACCTTAATACAGATGACTATGATAATGTAAATTCAACAACAGTAAAAAAGAATAGATGTGTCACTCACCCAATTTCCCAGTAGCTCAGATCAAGGGCCTCGCACTTGCTTCGAGTCCGGATGATAGACGACTATTTCTGAATGACCTCAAGTTGACTATCCCGAAGTGCGGTCTGAACAAGGGCAGGAAATGATAGATAGGAAAGCGAGTTCTGTAAACAAAAAATAAATAAATATGATAGAGATTGAGAGATTGGCATATTTTATTGGCCAATAGTGTAACTAATGCAATACTATCTCGCTAACACCAATTCCACAATCGTTAGACAATATCAATTTATGTAATTAGCGTATAATCTTCGTAAATATGGTACAAGTAAACGTTTAGCGCTTGAACGTAAGCGAGCGCGCTAATTTTCAAGAGTATTTATAATGAAGATTATACACGTGTTACATACAATTTCTCTATCATTAAAATATGTAAAATAAAACCAATATAAATTTACAAAATATAATATTATGACGTAGTAGAGACATGGGTACTGGATATGACGTAATATATTGCTAAGTAAACGTTACTAAGACAATTTCATTTTACAATGAAAGAATAATGGAACGGAGAAAAATTCTCTCCGGCACCGGGATTTGAACCCGGGTTTTCAGCTATACGTGCTGATGCATTATCCACTAAGCCACACCGGATACCCATCCCGGTGTCGGACAGAATCGTCTCAGTTTAAGTACCAAATCTTGGGTTCCCTCTAGTGGCCGCCCTCTGCATGTACGTCATTGATGTCTACGAACGTAGGACCGAAGTCCACACATGTGCTGAGGTGCACTCGTTATGAGTGACTAGTTGGCCGGGATCCGACGGAATAAGCGCCGTCTTAAATCACGAAGTGATTTAAGCATATCATATATATTATTTTAACGTACCGAAGTACATATGATATTTTCATGCAGATATTTTGCGTCATCATACGATGAAAGAGTAATGGAACGGAGCAAAATTCTCTCCGGCACCGGGATTTGAACCCGGGTTATTGTTTTGAAAGTTTTTCTTACAGGTACGTTGTATAAAATTGTGTTGTGAAGGCGGTGATGACGTCATGGAATACTATTTGCTAGGTAACCTTTACTGGCATCAGTGCTAGATTTAGAAAAACTATGCACGATTTATAGCGTCATAACAAGGGTGCTTTAATGCTAGCATTGCATAAAAGTGTAGTTAAATATCAACATTTATTAAAGTAATACTCGTATGTGGAGCGAGTAAAAATATGAAATTTCATAATATGAATATTATTCTAAACAATGAAGAAGTAAATGGGGACCAGAAATATTAACGTTTTAGGCAATGGTGAATATAAATTAATGAAAACATTATATTTCATATTTCGACAAAGTCTTTAATCTTTAAGAAAATATTCATGTTTGTGTCATATTTTTTTACATATTTAGCAATTATTGATAGTTTATAAATATACTGCTCAAAATAATTAGCGGAACAAGATATAAAATTAATGTTTTTATTGTCCACACCTGTGGAGTAACGGTTAGCGCGTCTGGCCGCGAAACCAGGTGGCCCGGGTTCGATTCCCGGTCGGGGCAAGTTACTTGGTTGAGGTTTTACTTGGGGTTTACCCTCAACCCAATATGAGCAAATACTGGGTAACTTTCGGTGGTGGACCCCGGACTCATTTCATCGGCATTATCACCTTCATCTCATTCAGACGCTAAGTAACCTTAAAGTTGACAAAGCATCGTAAAATAACCTACTAAGAAAACGTAGAATGATGTCCTTAGTACAGCATGAACTTCAGACACTATATTTTTATAACAAATTACTTTCCATGGCAATTTACAACCAAGTTGTGGTCAACAATGGTCACATTACTCGATATTGCACAAAACAAAGTGAAAAATCTGTTACTTCATTCTAACAAACAAGAATTCTCACGATCTCTACATGGATTTAGTACGTCGTGTGGCCTCCATGAGCATGAATTACTGCTTGGAATCTACGAGACATGCTTCTCACAAGCCGCCGAAAATTAGCTTGGGATATATTCATGCAATCTTCATTAAGTGTACTGCAAGCTCTTCGAGTTCTGCGGGCTTCGAAGGCGCCTACGGATGCCTCTTTCAAGCATTGCCCATACGTGTTCAATAGGATTTAAATCTGGACTAATCGCTGGCTAATCCATTACAGGAATTTCACGTTCGTTCAGAAAGTTCATGGAGACGGCGGCATCCATACGTTCCATTACAGGTAGAACATGTTGTCGCAATATATTCTCTATTTTAAAATGCACTTAAATCACGTGGTAATTGATGTATATAGAAAATTAGAATTTATAATCAGAAATACAAAATAATTAAAAAATATAAATACTATTGATACGCTATATAAAACTCTAGTTAGGAGTAAGCTAGAGCATGCGTCTGTAATATGGTCACCTCAGTTCCAGTCCCATCAGATGCAAATAGAAAGGATACAGAAAAGATTTTTACGTTATTTATTTAAAAAAAAAACATCACTTGTCGTCTTATGACAAGCAAATTTCATATAATCAGTTACTTTTTGAATTTAATTATAAAACTTTAAAATCTCGACAATTAATAAATAGTCAAATTTTACTCTATAAGACTGTTAACAGTATATTAAGTAACTGTGATTTTCTTAAATTCCTTCAGTTCAATGTAAAAAAAAAAAAACAGAATCACGTCATAGGCAACCTTTTGTTATTCCTATTCCTAGAACTGTTTTCTTCAAGAACTCTCCATTGTTTGTTATGTGTAATACAACTCTCTGTCTTTAAACTGTGATTCTTAATTGGATTTCAGTTTAACAGTTGAAAAATGTCATACAATATTAAAAAGAATTGTATTTCCTTAGATATTTAAATTATGAAGAAGTGTATTATAATGTTTTTACTCTAGTTTTTTTAATAATTTTGCATCATTATATTTACATTTGGCACTATATTAACTGCAATATTATATTCTAGCATCTATAACCGTTATGTATTTTCTTTCTTTCGTATGTGTTGTTTGTTTTGTTGTTTTTTTTTCTCTTATTATGTATTTTGTGTATGTATCTGTGTAAGCCACCTGTAATTGGAAGCCTGCTTCTGTTGGTGGTGGATTTAAATCAATAAATATTTAGCCGGCCAGGAACAACGGTCAAGAAAGCTTTCGTTTCTAAGCTGATGCCGATCCAGACCATAACTGAGGTCCCACCAAACCTGTCAAGTTCAAGAATGTTAGGTTCATCGAGACGCTATTCATGACGTCTCCAGACACGTCCATCACAGGAAGTGATTCGTCTGTGAACAGTACTTGCTAACTTGTTTAACAAAGTCAGAAATTACAGTTGAAAAAAAAATTACAACATAGATTATTTATTAGTTCCTTCCAAATGTCAACGAATAACGTAATTTCTGAAAGTGTGTTCATAATAAGTTATTTTTAAGCAGCTATATAATTTTTCCTTATTTTCTTTAAAATTATGAAGCTATGTGACAAACACATAGTTGTAAATAATTAATTCCCCTGCGTTTCCTGCTGCTACACGAGCTTAGCATTGTGGCTCACACTTGGGGTGAAGTGTGGCTGAAGCAAGCTGTGGTTGGGGTTGCGACTGGGGCGAAGGGAGCTGCAGGGCGCGTAACAAGGGGGCACGTCTCGGGGTGACACAACAAGGAAGGAAGTTTCCAATCTGGCACACGAGCTCCCCAGCATCACGTGAAGAAAAGTGCTACAAGGTTGCCTTCTTTCATTGTGTAGCCGGGCGCGGGGGGGGGTGGCTTCACCCCTCTCCTGGGGTCATGATATTGATCAGGCATGGCGGTGCCCGCTAATCCAATTTAAGCTGCCCTCATGGGCTGAGCTGACAGAAACAATTTAGAGCATCATGGGGACCTCGCCAAATATGAACATACTGGCGACACCCGTAAAATTGAGCGCCAAAAGTTCCTTCCATTGTTTCGACCGCAATTGCTCAATAAAACATTAAACACAGTCCTTGAAGACGCGTTTAGAATTGATAATTGGGGAGTTACGAATCAACCGCCACCACCTACAACGTTGGCATCGTCTTCGTCACACATGAATTTGGCTTTGCTTTCCGCTCATTCTTTGGAATCCACAGTAGGTACAATTGAGCGACAATGTGACCTGTTCTGGCTCTTATTAAAAACGTTTGAACATGTCTGGGCAAGTTTTTGTACATTTCCAGGTCATTTGGTTTCTTTTGTACAGACTGTAAAATGTTTCCTTTGTCAGAAGAGAGTCAATTGTTGATCCATAGGTTTGTAAAATGAGACTTTACTGAAGCAAAATCATTGGATAGAGATATCACTTGAAGAAGTCTTGGTTGCAAATATGTTGCTTGTTTTGCAATATTATCGACTTTCTCGTTTCCAGGTATACCACAATGACTAGGTATCCATTGAAATGTTATTTCATTTTGGAGTTCTTTTAGTTTAATTAGTTGTTTCTGAATTGGAATAATTCTAGTATGTGCAAATAGGTTTGGTACATATTTAATTATATTAAATATAGCCCCATTGGAGTCGGTAAGAATGCAAATAGATTTTTCAGAAATTTGAGTAACACACTGAAGAGCAGCATCAATGCGGTATTATATTGACTACACCCCACCTCTGGCTATTAGAAATAGGCATCTATAATGAACACCGATCAAAATACCCCTCATTTCTCGTGAAAAATAACAACTGAATAGACTACAGTGAACTATATTAGACTTCATGTTGTCAGCAAACAGCTGGATACATTAAGAAGATTGATTTGGAATCGACAGAAAGTATTGTCAGTGTTCCTATGCCTACGTATGTACGTGTAAAGTAATTTTTAAACGGTATTTAAACATAAATTTTGCTCTCTGTCTGCTTAAGATGGGTGTTGAGTGAAATTTCTATTTTCTACATTTTTCAAGCTACATCCTTGATTTTTGTACATATAATCACGGCGTGATAAATAATGATGTGGTGAAGTATCATTTCTATCAGTGAATTAGTTTCTGTGTTAACAAACTTTTTTTTTTTTTTTTGAATTTGCATAATTCAAAATGAAATGTGTCTCTCAATTTTTCAGTAAAATGTTTGGTCGCACCCACGCATAATTGTTACAAAATACTACGTGTTCAGTTCAAAGTGTGTCATGGCTCGCTGTATGTCGTCATGTGGCTAGCCGATGAGCCTAGAGAATTCAATCTTCCTATATTTCCGCAGAGACGTATTACCTGTGCCTGAGAAGTTGCCTGGCAAGTACGGCGTTCATTCTGAAGAGTACTTACCGATACGTACCGTAACGCCGGTAGTGGCAGGAATGTGAACTGTTAGGAAACACGTACTGAGGTGAGTTTTTTCCTTACTGTCGGGATATGGCGAGAGGGTTAAGACGATTACTTACGTACAGTATTTGTTGACATTAACGTCGACGGTTAACATGAACACGGAGCATTTTATTTGTGTCGTGGAATGTTGCCGTACGCAACCGATAATAACAAATACCCTGGGTACGACTTGCCCGCGCAAAACACAGTTCGAAAGAGGTTACGGTAGCACACAGACCGTACAGACCGCCATCTGTTGCTACGACGTTCAAGTTATACCGTACACGTTCTCAAGTTCAGATCGAACGCCTTGATTAATAGGCAACTTCTCTGACATAAAATCTGAAACTCGCTTCAAATCGCTAACTCGCCAACAGTGACGTCATGACACACTTTGAAATGAACACCAAGTATATGCAGCATAGTAAAGTCATGCACGTTTCAATTTTTTAGGAAACAGCTGTTTATCAATAATAAATGACAATAGAGCGTGATAGGTAAATATAGATTTAAAATTTGAACTAATCTTTAAAATGACGACCCATCAATTCAGGATACAAATCAGTCCAGAACTGAAAGCTTTACGTGAAATAATTTAAATCTATGATTTGATTACTTATAAATTTAAGTTCTTGGTAATGAAAATACTTAATTTTAAGAACGACGTTCGCCGAATTTCCAAAATACAAAATTCAAGCGAAAGCCGGCTCATATACTACTAGCGGAGTAGGATTTCAGACGAACTGGGAGAAAGCAGCCGTCTCAGTGTGTTGAGCTGATCGTGTGTCAGTTACATGACCCACTTCGAGTGCTGTGGAATGTGCTGCAGGTTCTTTATGTGCGCAGTTAGGAATTAAGAGCCGACTTCTGAAATTTAAAGTGTCTTTATGAATTTATAAACAACAATAGCCTATCTAAAACTGATGTAACTGGAATGAAATGAAGATATTATGTTTTGTTTGTAATATTAATGTCGAATTTTAATAATAATAATAATAATAATAATTATTATTATTATTTTATGTTATTATATTATATTATCATCATCATCATCAATAGCTATCAGGGTTTAGGCCATTTGGCCTGTTCCGTCTCAGGTGAAAAGCTGGTCTCTCCATCGCTTCTTCGGGCGTCCACAATTTCGGTATCCAAAGGGTCTGTAATTTAATAATCTCCTGGGTAGTCTGCTCATGCCAGTTGCTCCGATACTTGTGGATTGTCTCTGTAATGGCTGCGATATTTAGTTCTTGTTGGATGTCTTCATTATATTTATGGTCACAGAGAGTGTAGCCTGCTAGCGGTCTTAGTAATCTCATCTCAGCTGCCTCTATTCTTTTCAGTTGACTAGTTGTTAGAGTCCAAGTTTCTGATCCATATAGCAAAGTTGGAAGAACAAAACGGCTTCAGAGAAAATAGATCTTGCATTGATGGAGTTTTTACATTGGCCCAACTTATTGAGAAACATCGAGAGTTCAATATTCCAGCACACATAACATTTATTGATTTCCAAAAAGCATTTGATACTGTAAATAGATCAACACTTTGGAACATTTTAAAGAAAGAAGGGATAACTCAAAATTTAATTTATGCCATTCAAAGCATGTACAGAAACACAAAGATTAAAATTAAAATTAATAACAAGATTAGTTTAACGACTAGGATAACAAATCAAGGCTTAAAAATTGATTTGGCCACACATTTTATGATCGATAATAAACCCCTTAACACTCTGCTCTACGCAGATGATGTAATTATATGAGCTAACACTGAAGACAACTTACAAATGGAAATTCATAGGTTACATCAAAAAGCAAAAGAGTACAATTTAGAAATTTCTATACACAAAACAAAAACCATGGCCTTTATTGGTAAAAATTCTATAAGAACTAAAATAGTTATCAATAACTCTGGAGTAGAGCAAGTAAATGCTTTTACTTACGTTGGCTGTAATCTCTCCCTTATTCATTCTCGAGATATTATATTATATTATATTATATTATATTATATTATATTATATTATATTATATTATATTATATTATATTATATTATATTATATTATATTATATTATATTATATTATGGTATAACAAACGTCTAAATTCCTGCGGGGAATATGTTGAAAAATATCTCAAAAGTTGCTGTATCTGTTCCAATAAATATTTTTTTCCATTGAAATTGTATTTTATTTCTGTAAACGGCCCCAGGGAAACTTATTTTTATAGGGCTTTGTACAAGCATTGTTTTGACATTATTAACATGGCCGAAGAAAAAAAAAACATTTTTTTCTCACGAGAATGTTTGCTTGTCAGTCAATACAAATTACAACCACAAATTAATAATAATAATAATAATAATAATAATAATAATAATACTTACTTACTGGCTTTTAAGGAACCCGGAGGTTCATTGCCGCACTCACATAAGCCCGCCATTGGTCCCTATCCTGAGCAAGATTAATCCAGTTTCTATCATCATGTCCCACCTCCCTCAAAACCATCCCATCTACGTCTCGGCGTCCCCAAAAGTCTTATTCCCTCCGGCCTCCCAACTAACACTCTATATACATTTCTGGATTCACCCATACGTGCTACATGCCATGCCCATCTCAAACATCTTGATTTAATGTTCCTAATTATGTCAGGTGAAGAATACAATGCGTGCAGTTCTGTGTTGTGTAACTTTCTCCATTCTCCTGTAACTTCATCCCTTTTAGCTCAAATATTTTCCTAAGAACTTTATTCTTAAACACCCTCAATTTATATTATATCACAGTCTAATATATACATTCACGAAGCTTGAGTTGTAAGGGTGCTAGAAACAATAGACTGTGTCAGTACTATTTCGCATTGTCTGTAATGAGGCGCTATTAGCGAACCTAGTGGTTAGCAACTATCTATGGATGCATATTTACTACATATTGAGCTTCGTGACTGTATATACTAGACTATGATTATATCATATCATATCATATCATATTACTAGTGGCTTGTGCAGCAAATGCTGCAAACTAAGTTCATTAGACGTTCAAATAAGCATTTTTCAGATTTATTTTCAATGAAGAATACCAGACGTTCTGAAAGTTATTTGCTTCCTTAATAATGAAACATACTCTCTCTCGAGCCAATACTGAAGAGAACCACGCATATAAATATCTACACCACACCGCCATTAAATATATGAAAAAGACCCAACCCCACTTGATTAATAACTATAAAAATATTTGATTTTTAATAATATTATTATCTTACGTAAGTTTTATAGCTTTCAGTAACATATACTATATATACTATATAGCCGCCACTCAGTAAAATATAGAAATCAAAATCTAATTTAAGTTATTCTCTACATCTACTTATATAACCTCAAAATGTTTTACTTTCATATCATCAATATAGCATTAATATGTATAATTAATGAAAAATAGTCACATCACGGCATTAACTACAATAATATTTCATTTCTAATAGTAATAATGTCATCAAACCATCGCAAGTTTTGTAGTTTTTAATATCCAATACACAGCTGTACCCAGAAAATTACACTCCGCAGAATCGAACCTGTAAATTATTTTTAGTAAGTTAAGTTTTTAATAACCAATTTAATTTGAGCTCTAAATATGTCAGCATTCTTGCAGATCATGGCCTTCGTGTAATATTGTTTACATTAGTTTGTGTTTTGTTTTATTCTGAAATGCAACACGGCCGACTTGATGCTCGCTTCGTTTCTCCTGAATGCGATTAGCTAGTTCTCAAAACTGACGACAGATGGATTTTGGAAAATAAGAAAATTATGTAGGAAAATTGACATTTCACAGAAAACTACTATTTTTTCGAAAAAACTTTGGGTTCCAAGCTTCAAAATGAGGGGCCATTTATTAAAATCCGTTCAGCCGTTTTCCCGTAATTTCCATTACCAGTTCAAATTATATATATAGATATTATTTTACATTATATTATGGTATAACAAATGTCTAAACTCCTGTGGGGAATATGTTGCAAATAGCTCAATATTTGCTGTATCTGTTCCAAAAAAAGAATTCCATTGAAATTGTTTTTTGCTTTCTGTAAACGGCCCCAAGGAAACCTGTTTTTTTACGGTTTTGTAGAAGCACTTGTTTTGACATTATCAATATGGCCGAAGGAAGAAAAAAACTTTTTTATCTGCCCCCCACGAGAATGTTTGTTTGTCAGTCAACACAAATTAATAATAATAATAATAATAATAATGATTTATTTATTTTATTTATTTATTTATATTTATTTAATGTGCTGTACAACAGCCAGTGGCCAATTACAGTTCAGCACAAATATAACAAAAACATAAAACAAAAATAATTATTACACATAAATATAATTACAATAATGAAGATGATTGGATAACTAAGAATACTATGAGACAATGATAATTGAGTATAATGCCTAAAAGAATACATAAATGATAAAACATTGCCAAGAGCAAACTAAGTCTATACATTGAAGGGATCGAATTCGCAGCCATGCATGTTGGCATTTTTAATGCATCTGGAGACTGGTGAAAGAAATTTCGAATTTCTAATATAGAAAAGTTTGTGGGCTCTCATATCTTTTGTTGGAATACGTAAGGTAATATTGTTTAAGAAAGAGTCACAGGATATATCACCTTTGAGGACTTTACAAAAGAACAGATAATCTAGCTCATGGCGTCTAGCATATAGATTTTGACAATTAAAATATTCACATTTTCTCTCATAACTATACCCGGAAGTAATGGGCAAAAATCTGAATGAACATAAGGATATAAATTTTCTTTGTATATTTTCTAATTTAGCCGAGTCCGTAGTTGTAATCGAGTTCCAAACTACAGATGCATATTCGAGTTTCGATCGCACCAATGTATAGTATAGCATTAAAAGAGAATCGGGCGTGGAAAAATAATAATAATAATAATAATAATAATAATAATAATAATAATAATAATAATAATAATACGGAACCACCCATATGGAATCTAATTCAGTGTACTGAAAAAATTGACGCACCATTATCATTTTTCTTTCTCTTATTAGCTTTCATTGCTTCTTTACTTGTAACTTTTTTTATTCTGTAAACTGCCATTGTTTGTTTGTTTGTTTGTGTACTTGTTTACTTTTTTTTCTAACTCTGTTATCTTTCATTATCTATTTGTTCTTGTATTGTTTTGTATCCTTTTTCTAATGGCAGCCTCTAATTTGAGGAAGCTCAATAAAACAAAAAAACAATACTCTCCAATTCTCAACTACAAAGAATAAACGGAACAAAACTTAACTGTAGCGTTATTGTTTACTCCAGCTAACAACATCATGATTAAATTACGAAATACAAAATGTAAACGAAAGATGTGTAGTCATTTTCAAATAGAATAATGCGATACATTTGGTACATTTGGTAAGTGAATTTTGTGCCAACACAATACTCAGGTTGAACAGTAAATAATGTCAATAATTTCAGGGGTTATTCTTTGAGATATTTCAAACAAAAGAGTTTTATAGAAATTTTGCTTTTTTTTTTTTTTACTCCTATTCGAAATAATTATATGAAATATTTCATTGTGTGTTTTTGGAAAGCCATCGATTTAATTTCCAATATGCTAGTCAATTTAAGAAAGCAGTTTGGTATAATAATAAAAAAAAATTGAAAGAATTTTAGTTTTGTCCTTTTAATGTGCAGAAATTTGACCAGAAAAAATATAACTCTTCCTTCTGCAAAGGAGTTTTAAAATGTTAATTTTTTTTTCGGATCAAAATTTCTGCATATTCAAAAGACAGAACTAAAATTCTTTATATCGTTTATTTATTTATTATTTATTTATTAATTAAATTTAATTAATTAATTAATTAATAATAAAATAAAGAGAGAGAGAAAAAACACAATAAAAAAGTAAAGCCACAAAAAATATACACAGGTTGTAGTCACACAAACTTTAAATGATTAATTAATTGTATCCTAACTACTTAACTAACATAAACAAGAAGCTTTCAATTTTATTCTAGATTAAAAAAGAAAAAATAAACACAAATCAATACTTCTAGCAATACCTAAAAACATTAACTAAGACAAAATTTTCCAATTTAATTTTGAATTGTGATAAAGTCCGGCAGTCCCTGACGTCATTAGGTAACGAATTCCAGAGGCGAGGTATTTCTACAGTATAGGAAGATGAGTATAAAGACGTTCTATGATGAGGGATGGAAAGAAGTGCTTGATGTCGGTTTCGAAGAGTTGTAAGAAATTGAAAGCGCGATAACAGATAATTCGGAGTATAAGTATGCATGATTCTAAGCAGAAGAGACAGTGTATTATTATCATAATACACTATTCTTTTAAACTGACTTAGCATATTGGGAATTAAGTCAATGGCTTTCCCAAAACACTCTATGAAATATTTTATATTAAACAATTTTTATCTGGAAAAGGAAACAAAAACGAGCAAAATTATATTAAACTCTTTTGTTTAAAATATCTGAGGGAATAACCCTCTGAATTTAATGGAATTACTCATGTTTCACTCTGGATAGGCACTTTGTACTATACCGTCATATTAGTTTTCAGATATTCTACTAAAGAAGAATTAAATTTGACTTGTTTCTATAATAGAGAGACATCTTGATCAAACCATGTAACTCCCTCCGTCAAATTAAGGCTGTAATATATCTGTTTAAAACGGTTCTTGTCTCAACTGTACATATATATTGAAATTAAACATTCTACGAGTGTCTGCAAAGTGTGTCTGCTCCAGTTTCTTTCCTTCAGGCTACATTCACTGCTTCTCTCATAATTCCTACATTAATTTAATAACCGCGACCGAGCTACGAAGCACGTGGTGGTGCGAAACTTTTCGGTAGTTCCTCCATGTCAAAGAGGATATTACATCCAACGCTCTGAACAACTTGGCGGTTTCATGTTCAGGGAATGGCGTCACATACTTATAGCCTTCTCTCACGTCTGTGTCAAAGAGAGACCACTCCAGCGGATCTATTACGCTGACCCAGCCCAACACCTTGAGAATCATCGTGCTTTAACTTGAGACGCAAAAGGCTGCTGTCAGGATTCTGTGAGTTTAACAAGACGCAACTAACAAACATTTATAATACCCTATAGGCTATACTCCCGTTCTTCGTGAATTGTTTAGGCCTAATAACACCGGTCAACAAAATTAAACATGTATATTATTTTAATGTACCGAAGTACATATGATATTTCCATGCAGATATTCTGCGTCATCATACGATGAAAGAGTAATGGAACAGAGAAAAATTCTCTCCGGCACCGGGATTTGAACCCGGGTTTTCAGCTCTACGTGCTGATGCTTTATCCACTAAGCCACACCGGATACCCCCCGTGATATGCGTAAATCACTTCGTGATTTAAGACGACACTTATTCCGTCGGATCCCCGCCAACTAGTCACTCATAACGAGTGCACCTCAGCACATGTGTGGACTTCATAGACATCTACGACTTAGTGCAGAGGGCGGCCACTAGAGGGAACCCAAGAGTTGGAGCTTAATCTGAGACGATTCTGTCCGACGCCGGGGTGGTATCCGGTGTGGCTTAGTGGATAAAACATCAGCACGTAGAGCTGAAAACCCGGGTTCAAATCCCGGCGCCGGAGAGAATTTTTCTCCGTTCCATTACTCTTTCACCGTATGATGACGCAGAATATCTGCATGGAAATATCATATGTACTTCGGTACATTAAAATAATATATATGATATGCGTAAATCACTTCGAATTTAAGACGGCGCTTATTCCGTCGGGTCCCGGCCAATTAGTCACTTATTACGAGTGCACCTCAGCACATGTGTGGACTTCAGCCCTACGTTCATAGACATCTATGACGTAGTGCAGAGGGCGGCCACTAGAGGGAACCCAAGAGTTGGAGCTTAATCTGAGACGATTCTGTCCGACGCCGGGGTGGTATCCGGTGTGGCTTAGTGGATAAAGCATCAGCACGTAGAGCTGAAAACCCGGTTCAAATCCCGGCGCCGGAGAGAATTTTTCTCCGTTCCATTACTCTTTCATCGTAAAATTAAACATATTGTTTGTTAAAACATAAAGAATGGGAGATACTTATAGCAATTTTCATGCTGATTTCAAATCTGTTTTCAAAATATTTCTATCACTCAGGGTTTTCGAGTAATTATATGATATGTACTTCAGACTTTTCTAGTATTGATATCTTGTAACATTTTACCTAAATCATATTTTATATATTATTTTAATGTACCGAAGTACATATGATATTTCCATTCAGATATTCTGCATCATCATACGATGAAAGAGTAATGGAACGGAGAAAAATTCTCTCCGGCACCGGGATTTGAACCTGGGTTTTCAGCTCTACGTGCTGATGCTTTATCCACTAAGCCACACCGGATACCAATCCCGGTGTCGGACGGAATCGTCCGGTGCCAGAGAGAATTTTTCTCTGTTCCATTACTCTTTCATCGTATAAATCATATTTATTTACCTAAAAAGTGTGTGAAGTAAATTTTAGGCTATACTTCGCTTGAGAAACATCTCTTTTGAGTGTTCAGCAGTAGTCTGACAGAATATTTGGGCTCCATTTTTCCTGGTAGCGCCTTTCCATTTCAGAAAAATCCTGATGAAAACGCTCCTCATGTTCTTGGCTCACTACCCGAAAGTTCTGAAGAAAGAAAAAATAGATGTGAATCCAAGAAGTTATTTAGAGAGATACATGACACCCCATCACGTTATAGTTCTGAATCAGCTCGCTGACAAGTTCTCTGTAATCTTCCGATCTGTAGTTCCTAGAAAGTAACAGTCTGTTGAATCATCCATATGTTCCCTGCATATCATTGGAACTGGAAAAGGCATATGACGGCATCCTTTTAACCAACCAGTTAGGCTAATAGAATTACATGGAGCATAAAAGATTTCAGGGGCTTAGTTCGTGCCCTCATCTATTTTGCAATCAAAAGAACACTCGTAAGCTCTTTTAACTAGTGTAGCAAAATTCACCTGTGTGCTTTCGAAGTTAATTAACCACAAACGTAACAAATACTGTTTCAAGATATGTTTCACTTTATAAGATACTTTGACCACACTTAAAATTAAGACAAAGAAAACACAGGTTATGAAACTTGTTTCATGAATGTAAGTTCCAACTCAACTGAGAATTAATATTAATCTCACAGTCTTATGAGGAATAATAGCAATATAAGTTACAAGAGCGGTATGTTGACGTTTTCATGGTCGAGGAAAAGATTGAAAAAGCGAAACGTAGTTGAGCTTTTTTAATTTCCGAGAACATGAAAACAAACATACCGCTCAATGTATCGTACATTATTTTGTGCGAAGATCGTTTATTACATACCTGAAAGACGAACTTCTAATTAGTTTCAATGAAATCTCCATGTTGGTTTCTGTTTAATGACGGCAACTTCGGAGACCAAAATATCTTTCTTCAACATTGTTGGTATAAAATGTTTTCTGTGTTTACTATACTCCAACAGGCCGCGATATATGTCTGTCTTTTTTTCCCCCCAGTCTATAAATGCGAACTTAAAACAAACGGTAAGGTTATGTAATGATTTATTTTTCATTTTAATATTTTAACAATATTATTTATATAACATATTGCAGTAATAACATCGGCATCTGGAATCTTGTTCATTTTTTCACGGCTTCCTTAATGTTAATTATATCAGGAATGCAATAAGTTTCGTGGAGTAGTAGACTTTACTTAATTTTTGCAAATATTTAAAAACAATCATTAACTTAACATTGCAATTTAGGTGAAATTGCAGTGGTAAGTTTCCAATTTATAATTATTACTATGTTAAACGTCTCTAAAAATAATATGTTAAAAGCCTAAAGCAGTAAAATGAATGTCGCGCTTAAGCGGTAAGAAGAGGGAAATTGTTATGTGTTACGTTGGGAATACGGAATGTGGTATTTCACACTTACCGTGTATTGGTTCTGTGCGGAAAACAAGCAAATACGCACGATCTCGCACAAAATTCATTTTTATGTATTCTGACTTCACAGGCAACAGTGATCTAAAGTTATAGGTCAATTGTGAAAGGAATAAAATGAAATATTTTCTTTCATTAGCACGTTAAAGACTGTATATAGCAATAAAAATAAATAAATTTTTCTAAAATTACAAAAAATGGTGGGTGGTAGAAAAATTCTGACTTCATTTTTGGAATCAGCAGATGACATTACATAAGAAACAGCAGAAATTGTACATTGAACAAAATCATTGTTGACCAGTGTAATTATTATTTCTTATACATCTGTATGTGGCCAAGGAAGATTTTAATAGAAAAAAATAGCACTGAGGAAGAGACTAGTGAAGTGCTTTGTATGGAGTGTAGCATTGTATGGGGCAGAAACATGGACATTACGACGAAGTGAAGAGAAGCATTTGAAATGTGGATATGGAGAAGAATGGAACGTGTGAAGTGGACAGACAGAATAAGAAATGAAGCTGTGTTGGAAAGAGTGGGCGAAGAAAGAATGATGCTGAAACTGATCAGGAAGAGGAAAAGGAATTGGCTGGGTCACTGGCTGAGAAGAAACTGCATACTGAAGGATGCACTGGAAGGAATGGTGAACGGGAGAAGAGTTCGTGGTAGAAGAAGGTATCAAATCATAGACGACATTAAGATATATGGATCATATAAGGAAACGAAAAGGAAGGCATAAAATAGAAAAGATTGGAGAAAGCTGGGTTTGCAGTGAAATACCTGCCCTTGGGCAGAACACTAAATGAATGAATGATACATAGACTATGTATATCGTCAACGTCTCATATGGGACAGTATGACATATCGTCACCATACTGTTATGCATACAATGGCAGTCAGCTTACAAAAAAAAAACAACAACAACAACAACAACAACAACGCCTTTCCTCTCTTCAACAGTTGATTCCAATACTATGTCCTCTAGATTCGTGATGCTCAATCACAGGGCCTCAAACCCTCTTGGGGTCCATAGAGCAGTTTTTATTTTATTTCTTTAAAGTAGGTTGTTTTACGACGCTTTATCAACATCTCTGGTTATTTAGCGTCTGAATGAGATGAAGGTAATAATGCCGGTAAAATGAGTCCGGGGTCCAGCACCGAAAGTTACCCAGCATTTGCTCATATTGGGTTGAGGGAAATTTCCAGAAAAAAACCTCAACCAGGTAAATTGCCCCGACCGGGTATCGAACCCGGGCCACCTGGTTTCGCGGCCAGACGCGCTGACCGTTACTCCACAGGTGTGGACAGTAGTTTTATTATTACTATTATTATTATTATTATTATTATTATCATCATCATCATCATCATCATCATCTCTGTACGTCGATCCTTTTTAGCAGATGTACGAATAATGCAGTTAGATCTTCAATTTAAACTCACAGATTTACAATGTGATGTTAAATGAAAGCTAGATGTAAGAACTTGACAAATGTTGAATTTTTCAAATCTTTGGCAAAAAAAAATAAATATCCAAAGCTTTGTTCATTCGCTTGCTCTGTTGAAACCATGCTCGCTACAACTTACGTTTGTGAAAAATTATTTTCAACAATGAAAATAGTAAAAACCAAATTTAGATCCCGACTGACAGACAAATACCTTCGTGATCAACTACGACTGGCAGTAAGTGACATAATTCCTGATTTCGAGACTTTGTCACAGAGACATTCTGAAGACAGTTAATTTTAGGTTGTGATGTGTCTTATGTTTTCTTATTCATTTCTTTCTTCGTTATACATACTAAACTTTTGTACTGTATACAATTATATTTAAGTGCTTGACGTAAGGAAAATGAAAATCCGTTAATTAGTCAGACAGTTGCTTCACTTCCCCTTCGAGTGTCCGCCTTCCTCCAAAGGTGCTATGCACGTTGCAGGTTACACAGTGGCTCGGGTACGATCACATTTTCGCCACGGCTGAAGTAAAGAATTATAAAAGTATGTAACAACTTAAAAAAGTTTTAAATTAATACTAACGAAATTTGGGGACATTAAGACTTATAATATTAGGCTGCTAATAGAAAGCACCTAAGTTTCTAGTTTAAAAAATGTAGAAAATATGAATTTTTGCCCATTTTATCCCTTTGGCTCCCAAAAGAGTCGCGGTCCCCCGGTTGAGTATTACTGTTCTACTCTACATCTTAGGCCAGGAGGCCGCACTAAAGAAAACTGACGTAAAGGGGATCTCGTCATCAAAAGGATGATAAATACTGCCCCACACAGAGAGAAGTACGAGTATACTCAGCTACCAGCGATGTGACAGATGATGAGCCTGTCGTAGAAGGCGAGACGATGACAACGACATTATGTTATGAAGGTCTGTGGGATTTAGAGGCTTAGCATATGCGTACAATACCGGGTGATTCAGTGAAATATAAAAAATTAAATAGATAACATGGGATGCTGTACGGAATATTTTGGGGTAGGGAACTTGGTATCTGCAAAGCCAGATTAAAGCGGTACTCTTCCATCAATCAATCATTTATTACTTTTTCGTGCATGACTCATGAGCAACAGTTAGCAATATGCCTGCAAGTTATGTTATAAATTATAAGAGAGTATATAAAATAATATTTCACATAAAAGTTAGAAAACAAATACAAATGAATGATAATAATAACAATAATGACAGTATTAATACAGAATACTGCATCTTAGGTATAAATAAGAATACATTTACAACACTTGGTGTTAAAAATCACTAATGTATAGCGGACAGAACGGGACAGACAGACAGATAAATGGATACATATACAGAAGGATGGATTGATCGATGGATAGACAGACAGACAGACAGACAGACAGATTTTTAGTAGGTTATTTTACGACGCCTTATCAACAGCTTAGGTTATTTAGCGTCTGAATGAGATGAAGGTGATAATGCCGGTGAAATGAGTCCGGGGTCCAGCACCGAAAGTTACCCAGCATTTGCTCATATTGGGTTGAGGGAAAATCCCGGAAAAATCTCAACCAGGTAACTTCTTCCGACCGGGAATCGAACCCGGGCCACCTGGTTTCGCGGCTAGACGCGCTAACCGTTACTCCACAACTGTGGTCTAGATAGATAGATAGACAGAGACAGACAGACAGCTGGTAGATAGATAGATAGATAGATAGATAGATAGATAGATAGATAGATAGATAGATAGATAGATAGATAGATAGATAGATAGATAGATAGATAGATAGATAGATAGATAGATAGATAGATAGATAGATAGATAGATAGATAGATAGATAGATAATATAAATTAGATAAAATAGATGAATTAGACAAGACAGACAAGATAAATAAGATAAGATAAGATAAGATAAGATAAGATAAGATAAGATAAGGATGGATAGATAGATAGATAGATAGATAGATAGATAGATAGATAGATAGATAGATAGATAGATAGATAGATAGATAGATAGATAGATAGATAGATAGATAGATAGATAGATAGATAGATAGATAGATAGATAGATAGATAGATAGATAGATAGATAGATAGATAGATAGATAGATAGATAGATAGATAGATAGATAGATAGATAGATAGATAGATAGATAGATAGATAGATAGATAGATAGATAGATAGATAGATAGATAGATAGATAGATAGATAGATAGATAGATAGATAGATAGATAGATAGATAGATAGATAGATAGATAGATAGATAGATTTTTTTTTTTTATTGAACAACATGCTCCATTACAGAGTAATACTACATGTTTTAGATTTTCCGTTTCCTACGATAAATATACATTTGAATACGTTGATATTACCTAAGGAAGATAGAGAATTAATACAAATACATATATATGGCTTAACCTAAATAAAAAGAAAAGAAAGTATATATACATGATTGGAATATATTGCAATTGGTTTTTTTTTTTAACAAATTGATAATTGTATAAAAGTTGAATGATAAATGTGTGTATCCTAGTTATAAATGCATTGCTACAATTGTTCAAAATCTATTGAATTGATGAAGGCAATGAATGGTTGAAGATGAAATTTTATAAGTTGATATTTGTTAGGTGGCCAACTTGCTGTCTTCGATATGCTGTTCCTTAGAATTCCCCTTTGTTTTCTTAATATTGTGCAGTCATACAGCAAGTGATCTATAGTCTGACCTCCACTATTACACGGACATGTTGCACTCTCCAGTAACTTGAATCGATGGAGGTAGGCTCTAGTCATCCCGTGTCCTGTCACCATTGACGTGAAGATGCCTGTAATATTTAATTCCATCTTAAGCCGCTCTTTTACATTAGGAAAGTAGGATTTTGTTATCGCTGCCTTTGTGGTGTCGTCCCATTCTTTCTGCCATTTTAGTTTTCCTTCTTCCTCTATTTCACTTTGAATTATACTTTTTGGTATTTTATCATAACATACTGCTGCATCCTTGTTTCGTGCCGCTGCCTTCGCTAGTCGATCGGCAAGTTCATTACCATATGTTCCGACGTGGGCCTTGATCCAGAAGAATTCTATCGTCCAGTTTACTTTCTCCAAAATTAAGACTTTCTTCCTGATTTCTTCTATAAGATATTTGTGGTTGTGATTGTTCTTTAAGGAGTCTATTGTTATTCTGCTGTCTGTGAGAATTGCTGCTGTGCGTGGTCTGTTGTCCCTGATGTCAATTGTTTCTATTGCTTCCAGTGCTTTAATGATTGCTACCTGCTCGGCTTGATTGTTGGAACATCTGTAATTTAGTTTGAATTTTAATTGGTTGGTGAGTTCATTTCTGACGAAGATGGCGATACCTGCTCCAACTCCATACTCACTCTTACTCCCATCCGTGAATATTTGAAGGGTGTAGTCCTTATCTTCTGATCCCTCGTTGATCTTGACAGCGTCTGCTGGGTGAGGCCAGTTTTTGATTTCCACTTCTCGGTCTATGGTGTAAGTTTGGTTTTTTACTCTTCCTTTCATTATATTGTATAATTTAAGTGCCTCCTCAATTTTTATGGTAATGGGAGTTAATCCTGACAGCATACACAGAGCTTCGGTAGATGTTGTGCGAAAGGCTTTTGATATCCTTATGTTGATTAGTCTTTGGACTCTAGTATATTTCGCTTTGTTAGAATCGTACTTCATAGCTTCAGCCCATACTGGTGCTCCATATAGCAAGAGAGGTAGTATGGCTCCCTTATATATCGTCTTCAGAGCTTTATGTTGCAGTCCCCAAGTTATTTTGGCTGATCTGGATAAAGTATGGATTAATTTAGCACATCTTTCAACTGCGTAGTTTCCATGTTCACTGAATTTAAACTTGTCATCGAGGATTATTCCTAGATATTTCATCTTCGTGATTTGTTCCAGCCGTTTGTTATTTAGGTAGATGTTGATTTCTTTTTTTTCTTTTCGTTTCCTTCTCGATATTAACATTACCTTAGATTTCTCTTCATTGAAGATTATCTTTGTTCTTTCAGCCCATGTAGCTATTTTTTTGATTTCCATATTCGTGTAATTTTCTGCTTCAACTACATTGTCTGCCTTGATTATTAATATTAAATCGTCTGCAAACGCTACCGCTTTTGTTCGTTTCATGAAGTTAAGGTTCAGTAAGGATAGATAGATAGATAGATAGATAGATAGATAGATAGATAGATAGATAGATAGATAGATAGATAGATGGATGGATGGATGGATGGATGGATGGATGGATGGATGGATGGATGGATGGATGGATGGATGGATGGACGGACGGACGGACGGACGGACGGACGGACGGACGGACGGACGGACGGACGGACGGACGGACGGACGGACGGACGGACGGACGGACGGACGGACGGACGGACGGACGGACGGACGGACGGACGGACGGACAGACAGACAGACAGACAGACAGACAGACAGACAGACAGACAGACAGACAGACAGACAGACAGACAGACAGACAGACAGACAGACAGACAGACAGACAGACAGACAGACAGACAGATAGATAGATAGATAGATAGATAGATAGATAGATAGATAGATAGATAGATAGATAGATAGATAGATAGATAGATAGATAGATAGATAGATAGATAGATAAATAGTGAAACACTTTTAAAGACAAGATATAAGTCGGCAGCCTAGCGAAGTTCCTAATCACAATCTCTTCACCCCATCTCATCGGTAATGAAAATGCAGGCCGAGCTGCGGGATCGCGCTGCAAAGCAACTCTCATTGCTATTTAAAGCCGGCTGGTTTTGAAATACAGCACAGGAAGTTGCGAGATCCCTGTTCCCAAACTTGCCGTTCCGCGTCCCACTATTCCTTCCCGTCTGAATGTTTATTTTTGTTGTTTGTTGTTTGTTAGCGTGCTACTCTCTCTCTCTGAACTACGTTATTCCCACGTCTCATACCAAACCCCCTCTACACCCTCAACCGACCGCTATTTCCAACCCTCTTATCCGCCGCCCTCCTCTTACACCCCGAAACCCTTGGCGAACCCTGAATCCTTTAATCCTTTGGGTGTGTGTGACGTATTTACCTAGCGGACGATGCTGTAGAACATGGGAGCTGAGCGCTAGTTGCCATGGAGACAGCAGGAGTTTGTTGATATCTATACAGCCCCTTGGGAACTCCAAGAAGTGAGGGCTTCCTCGATGTGGCCCTTATCACTGCGGCGTTTCCAGACGCAATTAATGAAGCAGGAGTCATGTCGGAGGCGTGCGTGTTTCGGATGCTAGGCACTTTCGTTGCCGTCTCTTCGGAAAAGTCACCTCGAGTGTGTCATTCTATTTCTCTTGAAAGTTTCCTCCTAACTCCTTCATTGGAGCCCAAATAAGTACCAACAATAATCATACTGTACATGTAAGAAACTCAGCTGCAGATTTATTCCTGATGTAGATTAATTCCTGATGTCAACGACCTGAATATTCCACCTGTGAAACTGAATAAAACAATCATCCCGTTTAGCTCTACCGTAAAAAATCTCGGAGTGCATTTCGAATCTAATCTCAATTGGGATACGCATATTAAATATACAGGGACATCATATTATTTTTACTTCAATTTTTATTGTACCTGAGTTTTTTAATGTACTTCACTCCCATCTTTTCTACTAGTAAACTTCCAACCGTTCACCACACAGAGCCGAGAGCGCGTAAGCAGTACTGAGTTAGTGAGTATAGTACGTTCCAGAAATATGTTCGCGTTTTCCAGTGACGAAAGAGCTTTCAATATTGAATCATATTTTCGCACAGGTACTGTCGTCCGTTTGCCTACGTCGCATCCCGGTTTCCCCCACCTGCTTCTGCTCGCCCCTCTGTAAAGTCTAGTAGCTGGGCTGTCTTAGCTCTTTTCTGAAAATATTAATTTGTTAGGAATTGGACGTCTACATAATATTATACAAGTGTTTCAAATAACTTAAATAAAAGGGCCTCGTTAAGTAATTAACTGTCACGTGATTCACCCCCCCCCTTTTCTACGACCCTGCGACAAAACCACTTGAACGGACAGTAGATAGCATTTCTGAGTAATTTTATCTTTTCCTATCGGGCAGAAGAGAAGATTGAATTTACAGTACGTAAGGTACTCTTTTATAGAGTAGGTACAGAATTATTTCAACATGAGTTACTAGTACGAAGGACGAAACTGGTAATTGGAATTAGGTACAATAGTCTATAGTGCGATAATATGCACAAAAGAACTGAAGCCTGTATCGAAATGAACGGCCACCATTTTCAAAAATGTGTTTAAATATCGATATTATGATTATTTTTCAATTTAACTTCATTCTCTATATTGTACGCTAATGTGCTGTAACAGTACAATATACATTGCATAATTAATACGTCCGAATGGATAGCTCAGTTCGTGAGTAAAAACACTAAGTGTTAATACAGTACTGTATTTTGATTAAACAAAAACCTAATGAAAATTATCAGACTCAAAATTGCGATATTTCCTAGTTTAAATAGATGGATAAACTACTTTTCTTCCCTCCTATACTTAGGACACAAACGGCAAACCGACGCTGTAAAACACCTCGACATTTCCCCTGTTAAAGTAAGTACAGTGCATATCCCTTTCAGTTCTTCAGTAAAAAATCTTGGCATTCACATGGATAATAATCTCAACTGGGACATGCAAATCACAGAAACCTGCAGAAAAGTATATTCTATTATCCATGTGCTAAAAAGGATAAATGTTCATCTCCCCTCTTGCTTAAAAAAGTCCCTTGTGCAGACACTTGCATTTCCCTATTTCGACTATGCGGACATTTTACTGACTGACCTCTCCAGCGACAACAAAATGAAACTTCAACGTGCTCATAATTTGTGTGTACGTTTTGTAAGCAATGTTCGTAAATATGATCATATTACCCCATCCCTGGAAGCAATAGGTTGGCTTAAACTAGATAAGAAAAGAAATTTACATTCACTTCTCTTTCTCTTCGAAATCTTGAACTCTTCTATTCCTTCGTACCTGTCGTCTCGCTTCACTTACCTTTCTTCCCACCATAATCTGAACACACGCTCTCGTCATGAAACAATACTAACAATACCATCCCATCGCACCTCCTCATACTCATCTTCTTTCACAATAGCCCTGCCAAGACTCTGGAATTCGCTACCTGCTAGCATCAGGGACTGTCGAAATAAAATTGAATTCAAACGAAAACTACTAGGCACTTGGTCAGTAATTGATTACTTGTAAATAGTTTCTTTAATCTATCACAAAATATTTCAATATTCAGTAATTTCATCACTATACAATTTTGTTATTCTAGATTTAATTTGTAATTCAGTAAATATAAAATATTATTTGTTTCTCTATGATAAATTATCTAGCTTTAATTATTCAGGTAATCTTTTCGTACTTTGATTTTATTGTAATTGTAAATTTAATACTAATTGTAATATTATTTGTAATTGTAATTGTAAATTTAATACTAATTGTAATTTTATTGTTGATATTGTAGTTGGAATCTCCTGGTAGAGGGGCAGAGAAGGCCTGACGGCCTTATCTCTACCAGGTTAAATAAATAAATACTAAATACTAATACTACTAATAGTAAAGTGATTTGTATTTATCGCCAGTATCAACGAACTCCAGTCGTGGAAGGGGTAGCAAACGGCGTTTCCTGTTTCAATCGTTAATAGAAAGGTATAGCCAGATTAATATTAAAAATGTTAGTAAAAATAAAATGATGTCCCTGTACATGTAACAAGGCATTCTCTATTCTCCATTCACTAAAAAGATTGTATGATTATCCATCTAAATTAAAACTGGCGCTGGTACAGACACTCATTCTACCTCACTTCGATTATTGCGACGTTTTGTTCAGTGATCTCAAGATTGATTCCGCTCAGAAACTACAGCGTGTTCATAACGCGTGCGTCCGCTTCATTTGTAATGTTCGATACTATGATCATATCTCACCTTCTTTCCAGAAGTTATCATGGCTTAGGTTACATGAGAAGAGAAATCTGCACTCACTTTCTCTCTTATATCGAATTATGCACACTTCATTTCCCTATTATTTATTCGCTCGTTTTTGTACTTTCTCTCGCTATCATAATATTAATACTCGATCACAACGCGATAACACGCTAGAAATTCCACTTCACACATCATCTCTGTATTCCTCATATTTCACTGTTGCTACCTCTCGTCACTGGAATTCTCAGCCGCCTGAAGTCAAGGGCTGCCGAACATTGAAATCTTTCAAATCCAAGTTAGAAAATTATCTTATGGAGAGTTCCCAAACTAACTTACTATTATGACAAGTGTTGTATTGCATGTTTCCACGTATTCACATTTTTTATGTTCTAGTGATATTTAACTTATTTTATGTTTTTGTTTTCATATTTTCCGATAATGGTATATCTATAATGTGATAAGTTGAGCTATATATAGACCCTAATCATAATTTTCTTTACTGTGTGTTCTTAAAAATATTGTATGCTTTGTACTGCACTATTTTATTACTACTATTAGTATTATTAATATTATTAGGCTTATTATTATTATTATTATTATTATTATCAATAATTGTCTTATTTTTTATACTTTGTATGTCTCATTTATTTTGACTTGCTGTTCACATATTATTATGTTTTTTTCTTTCTTTCTGTATGTTATATATTACGCTTGATTTCTACTTACTTGTTGTTTACATTTTATTATTATTATCTTATTCAGTTTTGTGTGTAAATTTGTAGTGTTTTTTGTAACGCAGTTTTACTCCTGGTTGAGTGTTAGAGAAAGCCGTATGGCCTTAACTCTGCCAGGTTAAATAAATTATTATTATTATTATTATTATTATTATTATTATTATTATTATTATTATTATTATTATTTATAATCAAGATATGTCTAAGTTAGTTATTCACAAACTCCTGAAATGCACGAGTACACGCACAAGGACATGGAAAAACAAGAGCCTATGTAAAGCGTTTCAAAATAATTGAAAATTCCATTTGTGTTTGTGATATAGGTGAAAAAACGGTTGAACATTTATTATTCGAGTGTCCTATCCTAGAGAATAAACGAAAAAATCTTAAAATAAGAGTTTCGTATTCGAAATAATGGTCAGTGAACAGAAGTGTATTAGTACAACATTATTTGAAATATTTTATCCATTTTATCAATTCAGTACATTTTGAAAAACTCTAAAAACAGATACTTCAAATCTAAGACAGTGAATTAAAAACCTAAGTCATCAGAAACAATATTTTTCAGAAACCATGTAGGTTATCACTAGTGTGTAAATGTGTAAGTAGTATTACTAAAATTTTATAATGGTTGGCGTTGCTTTGAAAGAAATGAAGCTTAAAATATAATGATAGAGGTTAAAAAATCATAATATACAATATATATGTACTTAATTTTTCACAGCTTTTTGCCCAAGGGCAGGCCTTTCACTGCAAACCCAGCTTTCTCCAATCTTTCCTATTTTCTGCCTTTCTCTTACTCTCCTCATATGATCCATATACCTTAATGTCGTCCATCATTTAATATCTTCTTCTGCCCCTTACTCTTCTCCCGTTCACCATTCCTTCCAGTGCATCCTTCAGGAGGCAGTTTCTTCTCAGCCAGTGACCAAACCAATTCCTTTTAAACTTCCCAAACAATTTGAGCATCATTCTTTCTTCACCCACTTTTTCCAACACAGTTTAATTTTTATTCTGTTTGTCCATTTCACACGTTCCATTCTTCTCCATATCCACATTTCAAAAGCTTCTAGTAGCTTTGCTTCACTTCGTCGTAATACTATGTTTCTGCTTCATACAACGCAACACTCTATGAAAAGCATTTCACTAGTCTCTTCCTTAGTTCTTTTTCTAGAGGTCCGCAGAAGATGCTCCTTTTAATATTAAAAGCTACTATTGCCATAGGTACCCTTCTTTCGACTTCCTGGCAGCAGCTCATGTTACTGCTTATAGTACATCCCAAGAACTTTAAGTTGTCCACTTGCTCTACTGCCTCATTTCGAATTCGCACGTTTACCTTCTTTATTTTTCTTCCGATAACCATGCTCTTCGTCTTATTTGCATTTATCTTTATCCCATATGCTCACAGCTGTCATTTAGCTTCAGTAGCATATCTCTTAGTATCGTCGCCATACCGTCAGTAAATCTTGTGCACTTTATTCTTCTTCCTACTATCACTCCTTACTTGTTCTGAAAACAGTTCTTAATTAAATCCTCTAAGTAGATGTTGAACAGGGTAGGTGATAAAGAGCATCCTTGTCGTACTCCTCTCACTATTTCACTTCCTTCAGACATTTCTTATCCTATCCTGACTTTGACTCGTCTTTTTCACATAAAGGTTACCGACTATAAATTATAAAAATGGCCAAAGAGACTGAGCGAGTTTTGACATCACACTCTTCAAAACTGACATAAATTAGTAGCCTTCTTCTTCTTCTGCTTCTTCTTCTTCTTCCTCTTAGTTTAACCTCTCCCTTGTAGGTGCATTTACACGACCCACGCCACACGGGCTTTACAGGGCCGCGACCTGTCGGGAGAGGAATTAATCTATGGATCACATACACACTTTTTTGACCACACAAGGACATGGAGGGCCCCCCCGGATGAGGGATCAGCTCAATGCCAGGGCCACCTCCGATACAACACAAACATTTAAGACATTACACAGCATTCACTCACATATATGAAAGGATTAAGGGAAGGATCGCCGTCCATGGCCGGACTTTCAAGAGGTACAATCCCGGCATTTGCCTGGAAATAACTGAGGAAACCATGAAAAACTTCAGTTAGAATTGCCGGCTCCTGGGATCGAACCCCGGACCTCTCGAATGCGAGGCCAGCCTTCTACCACGCCGCTAGAAAATTAGTAGCCTAAGCTAAAAGAATGCTTGCGGGGAAATTTTTCTGTCACTAATGTTATAGAAAAACTGAAGCAATGTTTGAATGAAATGGAAGAAAAAAGAAAGGTGCTGCAGTACCTGAAAAAAATCAGTCCTGTGAAATTGATAATGAATGCTGAATTTTGAACCACAGTCTGTTTAATGTAGAAGTATTAGCAGTAGAAAGGTCCATCAAAACAACCATATATTTTATATAAAATTAAATTGCAGTGCTGAATGAAGACTGGTTCATATTCACGAGAGACCTCGTCTCGTGCGCCCATTGGTCTGCTCCACATTTCCAATCTGTGGCGTAATTAACAATTTCTGTTTTGTAGAGTCGGCGGTTAGCGTGCTCTAGTAAATATTTGCGGTTACTGAGGCATGCTTACGTGTTGTAAACTTAATTAATTAATATAATATAAGATAAATATTTGTTGGCCAACTTGAGTACTGAACATGATATGGGGCAGACTCGTACTTAACGTTGCACGCCAAATTGTGCCTCGCAAATTTGCAATCTTACAATCTTTGCTTATGGTCGGACCTCTATACCAGCCCCGTATTCGCTGAAGTCTATGGCCTTTCTGTAATCTCTCGCTCATTTTACATTTTATTTTCTGCTTTACACTGACGAAATAAATGATGCAATAACTAAAATTAATGTCGGTCTGGACATAATTTGGACATGGACACGGAAATTCCGACTTAAACTAAATCCAGAAAAATCACAGTCAATCATTGTGGGCCATTCACGTTTGTTAAGCACTATTACCATACCAAATTTGTCCCCGATTAAAATATACGGCACCGAAATTCCGTTAAGTGAATCAGTAAAGAATCTAGGTATTTATATGCATAAAAGTTTAAATTCGAACATTCAGGTTGCAGAAACCTGCAAAAAAGTATTCTCATTAATCCACTCGTTGAAGAATTTTCTACCCTTTTCCACGAAAAAATGTTAGTGCAAACACTCGTGATGCCTCACTTCGATTACTGTGATATTCTGTATACTGACCTAAGCGTTACTTCGGCGCAGAGATTACAACGTGTTCATAATATGTGCGTCCGTTTCGTCTGCAATATTCTCCTAGCTGATCACTTAACACCTTCCCTCGAAATGTTGTCCTGGCTCCGACTAGAAGAACGTAGGAAAATCCACTGTCTTTCCCTTCTCTTTCACATATTGCATTTCTCCACTCCTGTCTATCTTGCGTCTCGTTTTCAAAATTTATCCACCCATCATAACCTAGACACACGATCACAACACTCCTCAATATTATCCATTCCTTCCCACCGAACATCCTCATATTCATCTTCTTTCACTGTGGCTGTTCCTCGGCTTTGGAATTCCCTACCGAGTAATGTCAGGGACTGTCAGACATCGAACCAATTTAAGAATAGACAAAAGAAATATTTTTCTAACAATTCTTGTTCACAATAACAGCTCTTTCAGGTTTCTCAATGTTTAATGGTTATATATATCACAGGATAAATATTTAAATTATATCATCATCATCATCATCATCATCACTATTATTTACCAATGTTTATTATTGTCACATTAACATTATTTAACCAACTTTCATTATCTACTTTCATGTTGTTTTATGGTCTAGATATTAATGTAATAACTATGTAACCAATTGTATTCAATTAGAATTAGAGTCTGGCTGGGCGGAAGAGAAGGCCTACTGGCCTTAGCTCTGCCAGATTAAATAAATAAATAATTATTAAAAGGTCCCTTCAGTGTCTTCTTCTTTAATTTATATTAGATAGTATCATAAGTAATATCGGTTCTTTCAGGTTTGGTGTTTCGTAATGAATTTATTTACTAGACAACACAATTTACAGGACACTATGATTATTATATACGATAAGGATACCCTTTATCACCTATACTACTGAACATATACTTGAACGATTTAGCGAAGAACTGTTTTCAGAACATGGGAGGAGTGACAGTAGGAGGAAGAAGAATAAAGTGTGTAAGATTTTCTGATGATATGGCGTTGTTAGCAGAAGAAAAGACGATAGTAATGGATATGCTACTGAGCTAAATGACAGCTGTGAGCAGTATGGGATGAAGATAAATGCAAAGAAAACGAAGACCATGGTTAGCGGAAGAAAAATAAAGAAGATAAACGTGCGAATACTAAATGACGCAGTAGAGAAAATGTACAGCTTCAAATACTTGGGGTGTACTATAAGCAGTAACATGAGCTGCTGTCAGGAAGTCAAAAGGAGGATAGCAATGACAAAAGAAGCTTTTATTAGAAAAGGAGCATCTTCTGCGGATCGAACGGAAGAAGAGTTTGGAGCAGAAGAAGATATCAGATGATAGACGACTTTAACATAAATATATGGGTCATATGAGGAGACGAAGAGGAAAGCAGAACATAGAAAAGACTGGAGAATGCTGGGTTTGCAGTGAAAGACCTGCCCTTAGTCAGAACACTATGAATGAATGAATGAATGAATGAATGAATGAATTAATTAATTAATGTTAATAATTCCCTTGACACAAATTATCTCATTCAACTCTAAATTGTAATTGTTGAGTCTTAGAATTACATGTATAGTAGGCTATGTAAACATATCTAGCTACATTTTGCTCTTACTGTTATTGCGATTATTATTATTATTATTATTATTATTATTATTATTGTTATTATTATTATTATTATTATTATTATTATTATTCCATTGCTTTCTGTATATGTTATTTACAATATATGTAATATATTTTTATACTGGTTGAGTGTAAGATAAGGCATAAGGCCTTAACTCTGCCAGTAAAAATAAATCAATTATGCAGGGTGTATCAAAAGGTCACATCAATCCTTAAGGAGGTGATTCAGAGCCTTATTTGCAACAATAAATCCTAATATATTTTTCAATATTCATCCCCGTTTCAGAGTTACACTAATATAACTACCGTATTTATCCCCATTTGATTCCACACCTAATGGACTTTCCGTTACAGAAAAAAATGGCATGGCGCGCTTTCAAAGATGTTTGCTCACATTTCCTTGGAAATTCTAGGGCTGACAACTACATAGAACTTGTTGTGGAAACCATGCCAAGTGCATATGAGGAAATGAGTTGTAATATGTCTCTCTCAAAATACAATTTTTACATTCTCATTTGGATTTCTTTCTTCCTAAACTTGGAGCGGTAAGCGACGAGCATGGGCAAAGATTTCATCAAGAAATATCTGAAATGGAAAGGCGATAGAAAGGAAGATCATCATCCAGCATGCTTGCAGACTATAGTTGGTTCCTTGTAAAATACAGTCCCGGGTCTAGTTATAAACAGAAGTCATCCAGAAAATTCTTTTAAATACAAGTTCAAATTCTGAGATTTTTTTTCCATTATACACGTGGAATATTTTTATTGTTGTGTTTTAAACTATGTAACATCATTTTTTTGTATCCAGTACACATTCTTCAAGTATTATGAGGCATTTTGAATCCCTAGTGTGTTGTAATTTTACCAGTAGCAGTGAAAAAGTAAAAAAAGATAAGTTTTTTTCGTAAAAAATTCAATTCATTTTTCCCGGAAAATAGTACGTGATGGAATAATTTGGATTTTAAATTCAGACTTAGTAATATTCAGCTATTTTTATTTCGGAGCAAGACAAAAAGTAAAAATTTGTTGTTCAATGTTATTATGTCCAGTGCTCTAACCTTGAAGGACGAAAAAAAAAAACAATGAAAATGAAGAGAGAAGAAAATGAAAATAGAGAAAGAAAGTAGAGACGAAAGAGTGAAAACAGGATAATAAATAAAGAAAAAAGCAAAAAAATGGAAGTAAAGAAGAAGAAAGGAAGAGAAAATAGAATTAGACGAAAGATAAAGAAAGCACGTTTCACCACCCTTAAAAATCAATCCAAGCCCTCTGTTATAATGGCAAACGGCCTGAACTCTCAACCACGAATTTTTACTGTAACGTTTCAGCGCGTTATACGAATCTAAATGGAGGGCGGTACCGAATGTTGCAATTTAAATACAGTGCTGACAATATTCCGAGTTGAAAATCTGGGTTTGTGCAGGGTCAGTTGAGCGATAATATCGGGTCCGCATTCCCAATTAACCTTATTAAAACAATATGAGCGGGGCAGCCCGAGCGCCAGGCATTAAACAAAGCTGATGTCCGCTCGTTTAGCTCTCGCCGGACTGATTTGGTTACGTTGGCACAATTTGTTAGAGGGGAATCCCAGAAATGAATACGGTTCAAATCCGACCTTAATTACAAGTTTATAGAATTAATATGTGTCCGAACAACAACAAATCTATCACCGCTAGGAAGAATAATTATTTATGGCTGAATGGGCTGTGATCTAATTAATTTTGGCCAGTCTGCAGCGATTGAAAACTCACAGATCGCCAGAGGAGTGCTTTACTCAGCTTTCTGTCCTTTCTCGGTTTTCGGCTTTAAGGGCAGATGGTCGTGAAAATTATAAAAATTTTAGATTTTTATTCTACTCTCAATTTGGAAAGCTCGTCTTCATGAACAAGAATATATATAAATTTATATGCCATCATTAGCGAATTCATTACGGAATTTTAAAAAATATGAAATATTTAGATATTAAACCTGGGGATAATGTGATGAGGGCATTTAGGGGCTTCGAGTTTTTATTTTATTAGGTTATTTTACGACTCTTTATCAACATCTGAGATTACTTAGGGTCTGAATGAGATGAAGGTGATAATGCCGATGAATTGAGTCCGGGGTCCAGCACCGAAAGTTACCCAGCATTTATTCATATTGGGTTGAGGAAAAACCCCGAAAAACACCTGAAAAGGTAATTTGCCCCGATCGGGAATCGAACACGGGCCACTTGGTTTCGCGGCCAGATGCGCTAGCTGTTACTCCACAGGTGTCTACCAGACTAAATAAATAAATAAATAAATAAATAAATAAATAAATACATAAATAAATAAACAAATTACTTTACAAAACACTCCGGTTTCGTATCAACACAACTTTGGGTTTTCAACAAAATCAATCTAAGGCTTTGCATTCAAAAACAACATCGTCCTTGAAAAGATTCGAACCTACGATCTAGATCTGTATACTGCGTTAAAGTTCTGCCTCTGTCATTTCGTGCACCACATTCAGATTCTAACACATTAATTTAAAAATAACCGCGGATGAATTTCTCGTTGTATTAAACAAAATCAAACTTCAAAATGTTCCAAACTTTTCAGACAGTTTGTGATGACGTACGTACTAAATAAAATAGCCCTTGACCCACGGGAAAGAGACCGCTAATCACATGCAACCCTTTGGGAAGTTTCTAAACCTGTCAATTAATAATAGAGACATCTGAGCCAAAATTATTTCATTTGTCACATGACACAAACCATTGGTTCAGCATGATCAATAGCATCCGATGTTTTTGTTACTCAAAACTGTTACTGTATCATACACACCTGATAAAAACATTAAAAACAAAAGTGAGTTTCAGGTTACGACAGAATACAACGTTATACCTGTTTGTACACAACAATAATGTATTTCATTACACGCAAAGTTTAATTTAAACTGAGAACAACGCAATGTTTATATTTTTAAACTTTCTGTTCTTTAAATTGAAAGGTCAAAGCCTACAACTAATTAAATTCAACAATACGTATGCCAGAAAAAAAATAATAACGCTCCCCGACACAAATTTACAAGCATGTAGCATCTCATTCATCCTTGTGGCGCCTCTCGCGTCTTGATTTAGAACTATATGACAGTCATTTTTAACAAAAGAATGCTACAGTCTTTCGCTATTTTCATTTAATGTGAACGTGTCACATTAGATAACAGCACACATTTTATTAGAATGTAGTTGACATTTACACAAATACACGATTTTATATAGGAAGTGACTGGTCTGTGAAGGCTGTGTTTCTCTCAAAAGGAAATTACATTTGAAATATTGTCTAAAAGGTATGCAAAGAGGATGCGAATTGCTGTAGTTTTATGTAGAACTAGTATTACATAATAATATGATTTCTGCATTTTCGTAGTTCATTTGTTCTCTTGAAATTTATTTTCCTTGCAAAAAGTTTGAGGTAAAAATGTGTTATGAATTATATTTATTATTAAAAATTTATTTTATTTTGCTTAATAACGTGGAAGAAACTCATGCCACTGGTTGCATTTGAAAAAGTTTTTTCTGCTTCCTGAGCAAACAGGATTTTTTAGTTAATTGAAGTGCCCTGAATCCGACCCTTTATTTATATGTTCTGTATCAAATCAAGTATTTATTTTTTTTAAATAAAAACATGAGAACGTCAAAATTGGCGAAGTTAATATATTTTTCAAAACATTTTCTATTAAATTAGACTTAAGTAACTGCTTTTAGTTTAGTGAAGTTTTCTGAATGCCAATCTTTATTCAGATTTTCTGTGTCACGTGAGGTTTTTCTGGATTTTTAAAACAAAAAAAAAAAAAAAACGTAAAAAAATGGCGAAGTTAACATATTTTTCAAAACATTTTCTATTAAATTAGACTTAAGTAACTGCTTTTAGTTTAGTGAAGTTTTCTGAATGCCAATCTTTATTCAGATTTTCTGTGTCACGTGAGGTTTTTCTGGATTTTTAAAACAAAAAAAAAAAAAAAACGTAAAAAAATGGCGAAGTTAACATATTTTTCAAAATATTTTACTTTAATTTAGGCCCGAATAACTGTTTTTTAGTTAATAATTTACTCTTTTGCATGTAAACTGTGTATTTTAAATATATTATATTAATGTTATTTGTAATTTCCTTTTCAATAAATATAATAAATTAAACATTTTGGCCAGTGTATAGAATCGGTGCCCACCCAGCATCGTAATGGTTTTTGGTACCTACAGTGACTAGTGAAATCAGGTTTCATAAGCCTGCTATAACGGTACGGACTAAAAGTTACCCCCGTATTGGTTGGATGATCGTTCACCTCTGCCGAGACATTTGGCGCTGTCGCACTCAACCAACAATAAGGGACGCAGGAAAAAACTCAAAATGAATTACGAAAACCAAGAATAACACGTGACATACATTTAGAAAGAAACGATGCTCAATTTGGAACTGTTTAGTAATCGAATCGAAGAAAGAAGATGATAAGTAGATTTTGTTTCATTTTAGTATCAGGAATAAAACAGTAAAACGAATTAAGTACTTAAAAATGTTCCTAATTCTATAAAACGTTCAGAATTAGTATCTTTTACAGTTATTTGGAAGTAAGTGTATCCCTACTGTATGGAAAATAAAAACCAGTCACACTAATGATTACGAATGAATTTTCTGTACAACCGCAATATGGCATCTAATTTAATGTACTCGATTGTGGTTAACACTTTTTACTGTCATAGATAACAAATGATTGACAAGTCAATACATATCTGCTTTAATATATTGACATCTCTTCAGAAACGTACAATGTAATACTATAAACGCGATCATCCTCAATTTAATTTCAATAAATCACGTTACATATTTCGCTTTACTTTATATTGTATACGTAATTACATCCTACAATATAATTAAATCCACCACTAATTATCACAAAACAGGTAATAAAATAGGAAATAAACTTGGGTTAAATTTATTATCATTAAACCTAACTGCAACAAAATGAAACATAATTCTTTGTTTAACGTTTCGGAGATATACGAAACAAACAAAAACTTTGAATAATTTCGAGGGAAAAATTGTTCCGGGGCCAGGTATCGAACCCGGGACCTTTGGTGTAATTTACCAACGCTCTACCAACTGAGCTACCCGGGAACTCTTCCAGACACCGATCCAATCCCTCTGGAAAAATTGGATCGGTGTCTGGTAGAGTTCCCGGGTAGCTCAGTTGGTAGAGCGTTGGAACCAAAGGTCCCGGGTTCGATATCTGCCCCCGGAACAATTTTTCCCTCGAAATTATTCAAAATCAACTTCACAGGAGTTATACCTGAAAGCTTGATTTGCATAATACACGTCACTGTTCGTTAACAGAAAGCCACAATTTAAGTCACACAGAGTTAGTGTGCACTCAACGTTGGTTGCTTGACGGTTGTCAGCCCACTTTGAGGTCTGTGGATATAAAGGGAACAATTGGATCGGTGTCTGGTAGAGTTCCCGGGTAGCTCAGTTAGTAGAGCGTTGGTACGTTAAACCAAAGGTCCCGGGTTCGATACCTGTCCCCGGAACAATTTTTCCCTCGAAATTATTCAAATCAACTTTACAGGGAGTTATACCTGAAAGCTTGATTTGCAAACAAAAACTTTTCCTTAATGAAAGGGCTCCAGGAAATATTTACCGTTCACTTCTTTCACACGACATAATAAAATTGTACTTTGATAATTATCATTAAGTCCCGTGTCGTAGCGTCGTGGTCTAAGGCGTCATGCCTGGACTTGTGTTACAGAATGAGTGCTGGCTGGAGTCCTCAAGGGGAAATAAATTTCCCATTCTATTTAAGCCAGTATATGAGTCCTATCATAATGAATTTAGGGAGCTACAATAAGTAGCGAAATCCGGTTCCGCGAGCCGGCAATAACGGCTGGGGGGATCATAGTAATAACCACGCGATACCCCCGTACTGGTTGAATGATCGTCACCTCTGCTGAAGCATGTGGACGTGAGGCCAACAGCCGGCTGTTTGCCTTTGGCCCTTCATGGGATCTCGCGATACGGAGTTCATTTATTTAATTTTTAGTTACAATTAACGCCTCTAATATTAACATCGAAAGTAGGACAAGTGGAGTAGGATCTGTAAAAATGTGTTTGTACTCTATATCCGGTCCCAATACGGACTTAATGTATTTTAACATACCTTTCTTAGAACTTCCCTACTTTAAAAGTCGTCGGAAATCCACACATTTAGAGAGATGTATTGAATCGCTGAGCAACATGGAGTGGTAGGCTTAATACAAAAAGGAAAAAGGAAATTAGTTCTGGGCGAAAATGTTCGCTTATTTATTTTTTATGTCTCAAATATATTACAGTATTTTGGTTTTCCTCTGTGAAGTGGTATGTCACATATCACTATACAGTACTCGTAATCATTTTTATATACTCTGAAAAAAGAGTATGCAAGCTTTAATTTCTTCATAAATTTACAGAATTTTGGTGGAAAATTATAGCCTACATTTTTTGTTATTTTTAGAACATAGTCTTGGACTTTTTTCCTCTTTAAAATTAATGTATCACATTACCTTCTATTTTAATGCTGAAATCTGAAATTTTCAGAATTTGTTTATTTAGACGTTCTACATATACTGAAAAAATGTTTTTGAAAGTTAAATTTTGGATATGTTACAGGGATAATGTACTGAAAATCGTAAACAAATTATAAGAAAGGGAAAAAAGGTATTTTTCTGTAAGGCGATAAATTAAAGAAAAATTGTTTCACCATAAAGTCAAGTTACTCGTATGTCTTTATGAGCTATAAAAACCAGCTTTCTAGCTTCAACAAATTTTCGAAAGAAGACATGATTTATCATTGTCATATAGTCTATTCTGTGTCTTCTTAAGTTCATCTTCGGTATTTGCAGAACTGATTTCTGCCTAATGCAGCGAAGAAGGATATGTGTCTGAAGTAGCCCGATGATTCAAACCGTGGCGGTGAAATGTATTAAGGAAGAATTCCACATCAGAATTCGGAGCCGGAGGCGGAGTCTGATTCGGAACAGGAGTCTGAGTTGAAGCTGAATCTGAATCTGAGCTAGACACGGAACCTGATTCGGAGCCGGAGGCGGAGTCTGATTCGGAACAGGAGTCTGAGTTGAAGCTGAATCTGAATCTGAGCTAGACACGGAACCTGATTCGGAGCCAGAGACGAAATCTGAATCGGAATCAGAGGTGGAGCCTGAATAGGGGACAGAGACGGAGTCTGAATCTGAGACAGAGGCGGAATCTGAATCGGAGACAGAGGCGGAATCTGAATCGCAGACAGAGGCGGAATCTGAATCGGAGACAGAGGCGGAATCTGAATCGCAGACAGAGGAGCAATCTGAATCGGAGACAGAGGCGGAATCTGAATCGGAGACAGAGGCGGAATCTGAATCGCAGACAGAGGCGGAATCTGAATCGGAGACAGAGGCGGAATCTGAATCGCAGACAGAGGCGCAATCTGAATCGGAGACAGAGGCGGAATCTGAATCGCAGACAGAGGCGGAATCTGAATCGGAGACAGAGGCGGAATCTGAATCGCAGACAGAGGCGCAATCTGAATCGGAGACAGAGGCGGAATCTGAATCGGAGACAGAGGCGGAATCTGAATCGCAGACAGAGGCGGAATCTGAATCGGAGACAGAGGCGGAATCTGAATCGCAGACAGAGGCGCAATCTGAATCGGAGACAGAGGCGGAATCTGAATCGCAGACAGAGGCGCAATCTGAATCGCAGACAGAGGCGGAATCTGAATCGGAGACAGAGGCGGAATCTGAATCGGAGACAGAGGCGGAATCTGAATCGCAGACAGAGGCGGAATCTGAATCGCAGACAGAGGCGGAATCTGAATCGCAGACAGAGGCGCAATCTGAATCGGAGACAGAGGCGGAATCTGAATCGGAGACAGAGGCGGAATCTGAATCGCAGACAGAGGCGGAATCTGAATCGCAGACAGAGGCGCAATCTGAATCGGAGACAGAGGCGGAATCTGAATCGCAGACAGAGGCGCAATCTGAATCGCAGACAGAGGCGGAATCTGAATCGGAGACAGAGGCGGAATCTGAATCGGAGACAGAGGCGGAATCTGAATCGCAGACAGAGGCGGAATCTGAATCGCAGACAGAGGCGGAATCTGAATCGGAGACAGAGGCGGAATCTGAATCGGAGACAGAGGTGGAATCTGAATCGCAGACAGAGGCGGAATCTGAATCGGAGACAGAGGGGGAATCTGAATCGGAGACCGAGGCGGAATCTGAATCGGAGACAGAGGCGGAATCTGAATCGGAGACAGAGGCGGAATCTGAATCGCAGACAGAGGCGGAATCTGAATCGGAGACAGAGGCGGAATCTGAATCGCAGACAGAGGCGGAATCTGAATCGGAGACAGAGGCGGAATCTGAATCGGAGACAGAGGCGGAATCTGAATCGCAGACAGAGGCGGAATCTGAATCGGAGACAGAGGCGGAATCTGAATCGCAGACAGAGGCGCAATCTGAATCGGAGACAGAGGCGGAATCTGAATCGGAGACAGAGGCGGAATCTGAATCGCAGACAGAGGCGGAATCTGAATCGGAGACAGAGGCGGAATCTGAATCGGAGACCGAGGCGGAATCTGAATCGGAGACAGAGGCGGAATCTGAATCGCAGACAGAGGCGGAATCTGAATCGCAGATAGAGGCGGAATCTGAATCGCAGACAGAGGCGGAATCTGAATCGGAGACAGAGGCGGAATCTGAATCGCAGACAGAGGCGGAATCTGAATCGGAGACAGAGGCGGAATCTGAATCGGAGATAGAGGCGGAATCTGAATCGGAGACAGAGGCGGAATCTGAATCGGAGATAGAGGCGGAATCTGAATCGCAGACAGAGGCGGAATCTGAATCGCAGACAGAGGCGGAATCTGAATCGGAGACAGAGGCGGAATCTGAATCGCAGACAGAGACGGAATCTGAATCGGAGACAGAGGCGGAATCTGAATCGCAGACAGAGGCGGAATCTGAATCGGAGACAGAGGCGGAATCTGAATCGCAGACAGAGGCGGAATCTGAATCGGAGACAGAGGCGGAATCTGAATCGCAGACAGAGGCGGAATCTGAATCGCAGACAGAGGCGGAATCTGAATCGCAGACAGAGGCGGAATCTGAATCGGAGACAGAGGCGGAATCTGAATCGGAGACCGAGGCGGAATCTGAATCGGAGACAGAGGCGGAATCTGAATCGGAGACAGAGGCGGAATCTGAATCGCAGACAGAGGCGGAATCTGAATCGGAGACAGAGGCGGATTCTGAATCGCAGACAGAGGCGGAATCTGAATCGGAGACAGAGGCGGAATCTGAATCGCAGACAGAGGCGGAATCTGAATCGGAGACAGAGGCGGAATCTGAATCGGAGATAGAGGCGGAATCTGAATCGGAGACAGAGGCGGAATCTGAATCGGAGATAGAGGGGGAATCTGAATCGCAGACAGAGGCGGAATCTGAATCGCAGACAGAGGCGGAATCTGAATCGGAGACAGAGGCGGAATCTGAATCGCAGACAGAGACGGAATCTGAATCGGAGACAGAGGCGGAATCTGAATCGCAGACAGAGGCGGAATCTGAATCGGAGACAGAGGCGGAATCTGAATCGCAGACAGAGGCGGAATCTGAATCGGAGACAGAGGCGGAATCTGAATCGCAGACAGAGGCGGAATCTGAATCGGAGACAGAGGCGGAATCTGAATCGCAGACAGAGGCGGAATCTGAATCGGAGACAGAGGCGGAATCTGAATCGGAGACAGAGGCGGAATCTGAATCGGAGACAGAGACGGAATCTGAATCGGAGACCGAGGCGGAATCTGAATCGGAGACCGAGGAGGAATCTGAATCGGAGACAGAGGCGGAATCTGAATCGGAGACAGAGGCGGAATCTGAATCGGAGTCAGAGACGGATTCTATATCGGAGTCATGAACAAAGTCAGAATCAGTTGCATTAACAGTCAAAATCATAGCCGTATCGCAGCCTGAGGTACGTACTGTATGACGAATTTTGACCTAAGGCGGAACTCTGATCAGAGTTTCAGCCGATGACAATCGGAGTTAGACTTTAAAAAAGAACTGAAGTTGCAGTGAGAATCACAGTCTGAGCCGAAGGTGGAATTTTAGCTTCAATCGGATTCTAAATCAGAGTCGAAGTTGAAATAAGTAGATTGGTCGGAGTCTGAGTGGATCGGCGTTGAAATCTAAACAGTAAATATTATATACATACTAGCAACTATGATCAAAAGTAACAAGTCCATCATGCGGGTAGCCCCAGATCAGGAAGGAATTCACCCTGTAAAATATCACATTCCAGTAAGTTGTAATTATTGATCATATCTGGTGATTATTATTCGGTTGAGAAGCTTTCATCATTCAGTCTTCTGTCAAATAATCTTAAAGTTAAAATTTAAAAAACAGTTATATTACCGGTTGTTCTTTACGGTTGTGAAACTTGGACTCTCACTTTGAGAGAGGAACATAGGTTAAGGGAGTTTGAGAATAAGGTGCTTAGGAAAATATTTGGGGCTAAGAGGAATGAAGTTACAGGAGAATGGAGAAAGTTACACAACACAGAACTACACGCATTGTATTCTTCACCTGACATAATTAGGAACATTAAATCCAGACGTTTGAGATGGGCAGGGCATGTAGTACGTATGGGGGAATCCATAAATGCATGGAGAGTGTTAGTTGGGAGGCCGGAGGGAAAAAGACCTTTAGGGAGGCCGAGACGTAGATGGGAAGATAATATTAAAATGGATTTGAGGGAGGTGGGATATGATGATAGAGAATGATTTAATCTTGCTCAGTATAGGGACTAATGGCGGGCTTATATGAGGGCGGCAATTAACCACCGGGTTCCTTAAAAGCCAGTAAGTAAGTAAGTAAGTAAGTATCTGGAGGTTTCAGCAATCAGCTAACCTATGTATAGAACATTATTATTACTATCACTGTGAATTCAGAAGACTTGTTGCACCCCAATGCCCAGTATAATACAAGTGTAACTTTCAGTTCTGTGTTTGTTTATAAACTTCGGTCCTATACGGCTATTTATTGATTATTTTCGAACCCTCGCCAATTTCACTGAAACGCCATCAGTTTCAGGCGGTGCCCATTACACCGTGCAGCATTATCGTGTAACACAAGCTACTGGAGCAGCGTTTTCGTATCGTTTCTATAGCAACTACAGTGTTTATATCATCTTCATAGCATCGACTATCAGAATTTATTTTATTATTATATTTCCGTTTTTTTTTTATATTTTCTTTCTTTTTTTTTGCCTCAGTCGGATATTACAGATACCTGCGCACTACGGGGCATGTTTGTTTATGGAATGAGGGTATTCTACATTTGAATGTTCGAATGCCAAACAGAATCCGATAACATGTTTACAGAATGAATTTGAGGGAGAAAAAATCTGATCAGTACTAACAAATAACAAAAGAAACATTCAGTTTTCCCATATTCGAAAGATATAATATGTCATTGGCAGAAACAGGCAACCGCCTATGAACTTTGTTAAATCTTCTGTCAGATATCACGGAGAGAAATGGTCTCGTATTTATTTACCATTTTTTTTATGTTACAGTAAAATAAAACCACATATTCATATTTTATACTCAATAGAACTTTGTCTTTCTCTCCGTTATGTTGGAGTGGATCGTTTTGGGTCGTTGTTGGAAGCGGTTACGAGAAGGTATTTCTTCATGAATGACATAGAGAAACACATTATGCGAGTTAGAAGTAGGCTATTTCTTTTTCGAGGAATAATTACTATTATATTCATTTTCTATTGAAAATAGTGACACGCCATATTATTTAATCATATTCAAGGCTGTGGTGTGGTATTGAGTTCAGCTAAATACATAAAATCAATTTAACGTAAAGCTATTTACAATATTATTGTAATGTTTTAAATTAATTATGCGTAAACGCAGCTCTATGATGAATATCGAAAAATAAATAACAATAAAATGCTTACATAATGTTAATTGTATTTATTTGTTTATTAATTCATTTATTTACATATTTACTCATTTACGTATTTTTTTATTCGTTTATTTATTTATATACTTACTTACTGGCTTTTAAGGAACCCGGAGGTTCATTGCCGCCCTCACATAAGCCCGCCATTGGTCCCTATCCTAAGCAAAATTAATCCATTCTCTATCATCATATCCCACCTCCCTCAAATCCATTTTAATATTATCTTCCCATCTACGTCTCGGCCTCCCTAAAGGTCTTTTTCCCTCCGGCCTCCCAACTAACATATTTATATACTAATTTACTTAACTTATTATTCATTTATTTACTTATTCGTTTATTTACTAATTTATATACGCATTTACTTATTCCCTTACTGATTTATTTGCCTACTTTATTATTCATTTGTTTACATATGTATTTACTCATTTACTTATTTTCTTAATAACTCATTTGCTTATTAACTGATTTAATTATAGATTTACTTATGTATTTACTCATTTATTAGTTTAATTATGTTTTGCTCTTTACTTATTTACCTTTATATTTGTTTATTTCCTTTCCATTTACTTTTAAATGTCTTATTAATTATTTTTTTTTTGTTTATTGTTTCTTTGTAGTGTTCAATACTTCACACTGAAGTACTGTAAAGACATACTGATGTTTAAATGCTTGTTGAGATTTAAAGAGGAATAACAATGTATATGCAAGGAAAGACTAACCGCCAAAATGTTCACTTTTCTCGAAAACGTAATAATGATAAACGTTTCAACAGTTCAGCTTCTAACTGAAAACTAACACATTTCCGCGAAAAAGAGTATCAGTGAGTAGTAATTTTAAACGCTTCCGCTAGAATACAACTCGTCTCCGGTCTATATCACACTATTTCATATTTGTATACTGTATTTCATATTTGTAACATTTCCTACACTTATTTATTAGTTTATTTCTTTATTCTTTCCTTATCCATTTATTATTTATATACTTATTCACTATTAGCTTACGTATTTATTTTATTACTTGCTAAATTATTTAATTACTTATATGCTTACTTATTTATTTACTCATTTTCTTATTCGATTATTTGCTTATTAACTGATTTAATTATGAGTTACTTAGTTGTTAATAATAATAATAATAATAATAATAATAATAATAATAATAATAATAATAATAATAATTTTTATTGCTAGAATAAAGATACATATTGCTTTTTAAAATAGAAAAATACACTGTAGTATCCCCAGAAAGAGTACATACTCGTGCTCAGGATGCAATTCACAAAAGTTAAAGGAGGTATTTAATTAATTAACAAAAAAAAAAGAAAAAGTAAATAGAGGAAAAGAAAAACACATATTTTTCAGTAATGGAAACTTTATAGTTTCTCCCTAGACAATAATTTTTTTCATTAATTTTTTAAAATAAGGAGCATTAGCAAATTAAATGTTTGGTAATTTAATCGTTATATTGTTATAAAGCCTTGGACCGAAGTTGCTACTCTGATTATAAGCTACAGTTGAGGTACATTTAGGTTCCATCAAAATTATATTGTTTTGACCCTTTAGTTGTATATTTATGTGAATACAAATTAAATGTAGGCATACTACTAGGTTTAATTATTATTTTTGTTTTGCTCCTTACTTATTTACCTTCATATCTGTTTATTTTCTTCCCATTCATTTGTTAAAATTTTTATTAAATTATTTGTTTACTTATTTGCTGATTCAACGATTTATTATTACTTGGTAGTGTTCAAACCTTTACGTTAAATTAATTGTGAAAAGCAAAATTGAGATTTAATTGCTTGTCGAGATTTAAAGACTCAAAAAGTTTCAAAATTTATAGTATGAATTATTTATTATCAGGTTGGTATTGTTTAAGGTCTGAGAGAATCGCTCAAATCTAAACCCACGGACTTCTTCACAAAATATATTTTACCGTTTCTAAATTTCAGTTATGTTTCGAAGAGGAATTCCTTATGCTTTCGTCGATATCCTGTTTTTGGTAGTGCTAGTGTAATATATTTTTCATACCAAAGGATGTCCCACAAGAACGGTCCAACTTGCTTCGCTTCTTGCGCCGGGAGATCGATTGGAACAGATGCACAGTCTTGCCGGCACCACTCGAACAGCCCTTACAACAAAAGCTGTGCGCACTCGGCATAAATTACAATGCTCCTCACCCTCCCCTCTGTCCGAAATGGCGGAATATAATTCACATCGCTTAATACGGCCAGAATCATCGTCAGCAAGCCTATGATTTAATCCAGCCAAGTCCTCAGAACTTTCCTGCAGCGAAAACACAAAGAATCGGCGCCGTGCGAGCTAGCTGGCCCGCCATACACTTTACTGCGTTAGGTACTGTCTAACAAGATTCAATGGCTCAAGACGCATTTTTGATTTCTAATTTGGTCTACATATTAGCTACGTAACTTCAACCTGAGGATACGTAAAGGTACAGATTTGAGTCCAGTTTGAACCTATTTCCTGGCTAGAATTTGATATTTTCCCCAGAAGTAAGTCAAACGTGAAATACTCCCCTGCGAAATACTAGGACTAAACTCGTCATGCTATGGTTCAATACCATCGCCACACACACAGGGTGTACCGTAAGTAGTATCACTAATTTCAAGGGGTTATTATTTGAGATATTTCAAACAAAAAAAGTTTAATACTATTTGCACGTTTTTGCTTCCTTTTCGAGATAAAAATAACTGTTATATATATGGACATCATTTTATTTTTACTTCAATTTTTATTGTACCTGACTTTATTAATGTACTTTACTCCCACCCCTTCTACTAATGAAGTTCAATCGTCCTGCACACATATCCAACACCGCATATACAGTCATAGTAGCCTTACGGTCATAGTAAACAGTACGTTCCAAAAATATGTTCGCGTTTTCCAGTGACGAAAGAGCTTTCAATATTGAATCATTTTCGCACAGGTACTGTCGTCCATTTGCCTACGTCATATCCCGGTTTCCCCCACCTGCTTTTATTCGCCAGCTAGTGGCTGGGTTGTCGTCTTAGCTCTTTTGTGAGAACATTAATTTCCTTTAGGAATTGGACGTCTACGTAATATTATACAACTGTTTAAAACAACTTAAAATTAAAAGGGCCTCGTTAAGTAATTAACTGTCACGTGATTTCCTCCCTTTCTACGACCCTACGACATAACCACTTGGACGGACAATAGATAGTATGTCTGAGCAATTTTATCTTTTCGGATCGGGCAGAAGTGAAGATTGAATTTACAGTACGTAAGGTACACTTTTATAGAGTAGGTACAGAATTATTTCAACATGAGTTACTAGTTACGAAGGACGAAACTGGTAATTGGGATTAGGTACAATAGTCTATAGTGCGATGATATGCACATTAGAACTGAAGCCTGTATCGAAATGAACGGCCACCATTTTAAAAAATGTGTTCAAATATCCATATTATGATTATTTTTCAATTTAACTTTATTCTCTATATTGTACGCTATTGTATAATATACACCGAATAATGAATAGTCTACATGGACAGCTCAGTTCATGAGTAAAACCACTCATTGTTAATACTAATACTGTGTTTTGATTAAACAAAAACCTAATGAAAATTATCAAACTCAAAAGCGCGATTTTTTATAGTTTACATAAATGGATGAACTACTTTTCTTCCCTCCTATACCTAGTAAAGTGATTTGTTTGTGTATTACGCCAGTATTATCGAACTCCAGTCGTGGAAGGGAGTAGCAAACGGCGTTGATACAGAGGTATAGGCAAGTTAATATTAAAAATGTTAGTAAAAATAAGATGATGCCCTGTATTAAACATTTCATAGCGTCTTTGATTTAATTCTCAATATGCTCAGTCAATTTCAGAGAGCAATGTATTATGATAACAAAGGATAAAAAGGATTTTAATTTTGTCTTTTAAATTTGCAGAAATTTGAGAAATAACTGTTCGATCTTCAACGGAATGTTGCGTATTTTTCGTTGAGATGTTAACAATTCAAAAGGTTGATTCGTGAGTACTGCGCCAAGCGAAAACGCTTTGTTTAACTTGCCGTAACTCGGAAACCAATAAAGAATCTGATTTTTAGGCTCGAATAGGATAGGTTGCAACAATTTTATGTAAAATTCATAAATTTATGCAACATGAGAAACTCTCTTGCGATGATATTGCCTAAAACTAGTTGCATTGAAGAACGCATGTTTCAGCCTACGCTAAACAAGTCTAAAAATCCGAGGTCCATTATAATACAGGGCTACAGGCAAAATAAGTGTGACGTTTCTCGCCCGTGTTGAATTTCGACACAAATTAATCTCTTCAAAGGAGTTAAAATAGAAGGTCGTAGGCCACACACCCGAGTCTCCAGATATTTTATTAAACTAGTAATATTACGTAGATTTCTCCAAACGAAGTGTAATTCAACAATTCCCTAAATGATCACAACTGAGTTATGTATGTATGTATTTATTTACACTGCAAGTGGGCAAGCACCCGGTGGCAGTGGTATACACAATATAAACAATACACAAAAAAAAAAGATAAGCAATACACAATAAATTTACAATACACACTACAATTATACAATACACAATACAATTTTATACACAATACAATAAGAATACACAATATAATTTAACACAATAATAATAAAACATAAATAAAATACCTAATTTTACATTACAACCTACATAATTATGTATAGGCCCTATATAAGTTTCAATAGTCTTTCACTTTATTCTCATCTAACTCACTGTAGTGGCACTATGACGCATTTCACTGACACTTTAGGACACATTTCACTGACACACTATAACACATTTCACTGACACTATAGAATACATTTCATTGACGCTATAAATTATCACTGATCGGAACTATTCACTGCACTGTAAAACCATAACTCCACTGACTCACCTCGCTTCACTGATACAACAGTTCAAATAAGTCAAATAATTACACCCTTATGCATACTGTACTTATAAACAGAACTACATTTAAACTAAACATTTCTAATCTAAGGCCCTCTTACACGCTATTTTTAAATAATTTACAATTCAAACCAAGGAAGTAACTCGTCAGGCTAAATAAATACATGTCACCTTAAAAAATTAAATGTTAAATGTCACCTTAATTTTAATTTGCTCTTGGTACACAACTTTTTAAATTATTCTTGAAACTCCTTAAGGAAGGACAGCCCTCAAAGACCGCTGCAGGACCGCTGAAGTTATGACACAATCACAAGAAAGACAAAGCAATATTTATTGTCAGATTGGCAACGAAATTAACAATACTTCTGAATCCCGACGAGAGGGGAATTGTGTACGGAAATCTGTAGAAATTTCATGGGGGAAGCGCCGATTGATCGCCAGGCTATTTACGGAAGAGAAGTGGAGGGGACGTTGTTAGTCGTTAGGGACCTTGACTTGATCCCCCATTACAAGGGAATTCCCCTAAGGCTGCTAACTCAGGCACGGTGTGAATCTAACCACATACCCCGACAATACGAAGGCATGTACATGCAGTAACGTTATTTAAAGACGTTGTATCAACATCACGGATTATTCAACGACCAGCGATGTAGCATAGCAGTCCCGATACGCCACTCGGTCAAACATTGACCGAGCCCAGGAGGATAATCTGTTAGGAATTCTACGCGGCTATGCGATGGTGGGATATTAACGATAAGCTGCAGGTAGGCAGGCTGCAATACATTTATATATGCAGGAATATAGATTGAGAATATATTGATCGACGTATAGATAGGTGATCGAATAGATACGAGTAGATAAGGCAGACAAGCAGACAGGTATAGATAGATAAGAGGATATTTATATATGGAGAGCTGGATTGACTTAATGAATGGAAGGATGGAGCGATAGATGAGTGAATCGACAGAGAAATGGAGGAAGGGATGGACGGTTAAATGCATGAATGGAAAAGAGGATTCAGAAAGGGGTGGATGGATGAAGGATGGATGGATGGATGGATGGATGGTTAAATTGATAGGAGGATTGAGAAAGGGATGGATGGATCGATGGATGGATGGATGGATGGATGGATGAATCGAAAGGAGAATTCAAAGGGTGGATAGATGGATGAATCGAAAGGATGATTCAGAAAGTGGTGGATAGATGGATGAATGATTCGATAGGAGTGAGAAAGGGGTGGATAGATGGATGGTTGAAATGATAGGAGGATTGAGAAAGGAGTGGATGGATGAATGAATGGATGGATGAATCGATACTAGTGAGAAAGGGGTGGAAGGATGGATGGATGGAAAGGAGAATTCAAAGGGTGGATAGATGGATGAATCGAAAGGATGATTCAGAAAGTGGTGGATAGATGGATGGATGAATCGATAGAAGGAGTGAGAAAGGGGTGGATGGATGAATGGATGGATGGATGGGAGGATTGAGAAAGGGGTGGATGGATGAATGAATGGATGGATGGGAGGATTGAGAAAGGGGTGGATGGATGGATAAATCGATAGGAGGATTGAGAAAGGTGTGGATGGATGGATGGATGGGAGGATTGAGAAAGGGCTGGATGGATGGGAGGATTGAGAAAGGGGTGGATGGATGGATAAATCGATAGGATGATTGAGAAAGGTGTGGATGGATGGATGGAAGGGAGAATTCAAAGGGTGGATAGATGGATGAATCGAAAGGATGATTCAGAAAGTGGTGGATAGATGGATGGATGAATCGATAGAAGGAGTGAGAAAGGGGTGGATGGATGGGAGGATTGAGAAAGGGGTGGATGGATGGATAAATCGATAGGATGATTGAGAAAGGTGTGGATGGATGGATGGATGGAAGGGAGAATTCAAAGGGTGGATAGATGGATGAATCGAAAGGATGATTCAGAAAGTGGTGGATAGATGGATGGATGAATCGATAGAAGGAGTGAGAAAGGGGTGGATGGATGGGAGGATTGAGAAAGGGGTGGATGGATGGATAAATCGATAGGAGGATTGAGAAAGGTGTGGATGGATGGATGGATGGATGGATGGATGGATGGATGGATGGATGGGAGGATTGAGAAAGGGCTGGATGGATGGGAGGATTGAGAAAGGGGTGGATGGATGGATAAATCGATAGGATGATTGAGAAAGGTGTGGATGGATGGATGGAAGGGAGAATTCAAAGGGTGGACAGATGGATGAATCGAAAGGATGATTCACAAAGTGATTGATAGATGGATGGATGGATGGATGAATCGATAGAATGAGTGAGATGAATGGATGGATGGATGGAAGGATTGAGAAAGGGGCGGATGGATGAATGAATGGATGGATGGGAGGATTGAGAAAGGGTTGGATGGATGGATAAATCGATAGGAGGATTGAGAAAGGTGTGGATGGATGGATGGATGGATGGATAGATGGGAGGATTGAGAAAGGGGTGAATAGATGAATAAATCGATAGGATGATTGAGAAAGGTGTGGATGGATGGATGGATGGATGGATGGACCCGAGGATTAAGAAAGGAGGGGATGAAGGGATAATTTAGCAACTTTGTGTCATATTTCAAAATTTCTTTTTAGGACGAAAAGCTACATTTATTCGGACAAATTTTTTTTCTTTCAATTGTTTATTATCTTGTAAATTATTGGTAATTAATCAATGGCTTTCCCAAAACACGCTACGAAATATTTTATTTAAAACAATTTTTCTCTTGAAAAGGAAGCAAAAACGAACAAAATTTATTACACTTTCTTGTTTGAAATATCTCGACGAATTCTTTGATAGATTCATTCATACCCTTCTACCCAAGGCAATTCCAGTATTTTATCTTTCCTATTTTCAGCCTTCCTCTAAGTCTCCCCAAATGATCCACATATGTTAATATCGTCTATCATTTAACAAGTATCTTCTACTGTACCGAACTCTTCTCCCGTTCACCATTCCTTCCAGTGGATTCTTCAGTAGGCAGTTTCTTCTCAGCCAGTAATCCAACCAATTCCTTTTCCTCTTCCTGATCAGTTTCAGCATCATTCTTTTCCTTTACCCACTCTTTCCAACATACTTCAATTCTTATTCTGTCTGTCCATTTCACACGCTCCATTCTTCTCTACATCCACATTTCAAATGCATATCCATTACATAATATATTTGCAAGAAACGACTTGATTACTGTATTGGGAACGCCTCAAATTATATAATTCTTCGCAATTTTCTACACTCGAAATAAGTTTTCCGTCTGCCATTTTGGCGCGACACTGAACATGGCACTACATAATAGTAACAGTTGACCAATTAAGATTTATTTACTAAAGAAGGCCATGATCGCACGCATCGGAAAATTTGCCCATCCGGGAAACGTGGACGGATTTGCCGTGAGGCGATGCGTCCGATACGATGTTGTTATGTTTTATTTAACGACGCTCGCAACTGCAGAGGTTATATCAGAGTCGCCGGATGTGCCGGAATTTTGTCCCGCAGGAGTTCTTTTAATACCAGTAAATCTACTGACATGAGCCTGTCGCATTTAAGCACACTTAAATGCCATCAACCTGGGCCGGGATTGAACCCGCATCCTTGGGCATAGAAGGCCAGCGCTATACCAACTCACCAACAGTCGACAGTCCGATACGATGTAGTGAACGCGGTTACATAACAATTACAGCAAAGATAGTCTTTTTCCGATCCGTGCGATTCGTCCGATGGGTGCGATACGATGTAGTGAACGCTTACCTTAAGTTTGCCCTTGGCAACGATTTATCGTTTATGTATTCTTTTAGGCATTATACTCAATTATCATTGTCTCATAGTATTCTTAGTTATGTATTTTAAAGTCGTCCATTATTTATCCATTCATCGTCATTATTGTAATTAATTGTAATTGTATTTATGTGTAATAATTATTTTTGTATCATGGTTTTGTTATATGCTTTGTGCTGAACTGTAATTGGCCACTGGCTGTTTGTACAGCACATTAAATACAAACAAATAAATAAATAAATAAATAAATAAATATATAAATAAATAAATAAATAAAACAAAACAAAACAAACAAATAAAATTATTATTATTATTATTTATTTATTTTAGCTGGCAGAGTTAAGGCCGCAAGGCCATCTCTCCCACTCAACCAGCAATCTGTTATATTTATGGCTATCTTAGTAACTAGATACATAACTCTCATCAGCAAAACACTACAAGCCGCCGCTGCTTCAGTTATTCCTTGAAATCGCCTCCCAGCCCACACACAGGTTACCTGTGTGATGCGGGATGCATTTCTTTGAGCACGTCTGCCCTAATCTATCATCCATGCAACGGCAATATTAACTGACATAATAGACCCTATTCACAGTCAGTGGGAATTGAAACTACCTATTTCTAATATATGATAAACGCCTGAACTACGGTTCGCCAGCCTCTAATCGAGATTAAATTCTGAATATTTGGCTTTGATGCCATGAAACCAAACAAAATGCCATTTAAAATACTAAGAGAAAGAGGAATATTCTGAAATATTTTTCTAATTAAAGTGGAGGCATGTGTACGAAATTATTGTTCTGGTACAAATATATACTTCAAAATTCCCTTATCGCATAAAATCAGATTCAATTTCATGACGAAGCAGTCTACAAATTCAAAAGAGGGTTGAGGAGGAAGAGGGGATAGAAAACTGAACTCAACGATCTGATAATCCGCGTCCCATTCAGGCAACCAAACGCTGGAAATATAAAGCAGTTAAGCAGTTATTCCATTGTGCCACTTTATTTTACATTTCGCTTCTCATAAAAGTATTTCTTCCCCCCCTCCCCATGTCAGCCCTCCACGAACTTCCACTACCTGTGGCAAAGTTGCTGGTGACAGCGTCTTCTCTACATATTCGGATGCTGAATATTTCAGTTTTTGTCATTTAGATGGATGTTGACAGATTCCCTTGCTGCAAACTTATATGCTGTGAGTTAAGAGGAGACTAGAAGTGTGTTTCAAATTGTTACGCGTCTTTCTCAACGTGTTCATCAACTTGACAAGAAAAAATGAGTTCCACTTCCTACTTTACAACTTCTCTTTTTAAGTGTGCAAGTTTGAATGACTTCATTTCTTGTATGGTCTTCTTAATAACCTAGGTTCAACGACGAAAACCAACGACAACACAGCTCTTTAGAACTTAGCACATGGACAAGGGCAATGATTACTTTGTAACGGTGAATAACTTTATTCGAGGACTAGCCGTACCCGTGCGCTCCGCTGCACCCGTTAGAAATATATATAAAGTAATTACATAATTACAATAGGACATTTGATCCAGGGAACATTTGTGTTTGATAGAAGGATAAATCGTTTAATATGTTACTTAATTGAAATTGTATTTAAATAATTAAAATGCGATCATTTTGGTCCAGAGAGTACTCATTTGGTGCAATGACAATTCCTTTAACATGTTTCTTAATTTTTATTATATGCAACCATAGTTTAATGAAGATTGACATCATTTAGATTTAATGTGTACATAAACATTATTTTAAGAAATACAGGAAACGAATATTCAGAATAGCCTATCAAGTTTTCTGTGCATAAGAAGCTATTTTAATCTTACCTGTTCTCGATTGACTCAGAAGTTACTGTGTTAACATTATAGCATTATGTCCATCTAGAGAAACTACACTTTCCAATGGTGAAATAATAATTAATTATACAAATCGGTTACTTTAGCTTTCGATATTACTTCATACAAACAGAGAAATATTCTCTGTAGGCTATGTTTAATAGCTTTCGATTGTTGTTGTCGAAGGCCCCTTATAGACGAAGTCATTTGCTTTTTTTTTCATTACACTGCCTTAGATGACAGTTATTTTAATTTTAAAACTCATTTATCTCATTAAATATCAGTCGTATCAAAAATTTTCAGAGAATAAAATGTATCGAAAATCATTTTTAAAGAAACTTTTGCTATGTAATATTTTTCATAGAAGTCAATAATAAGTGAGATATTTCGGTTTATTTAATTGAGGCCCCCTTATAACCCCCCTTTTAAATAATGTATTTTGAATGCCATATAGCCTAAAATATAAGTTACAACGAACTTACTTTATATTACAATTTTCATCGAAATCCGTTCAGCCATTATCGCGTGAAAAGGTAACAAACATCCAGACAGACAGATAGACAGACAAACAAAATTTCAAAGAAAGCGATTTTCGGTTTTAGGATGGTTAGTTACACATGTTAACACCAATTATTTTTGGAAAATAAAAAATTACCAGAAAAATTTTGGCTACAGATTTATTATTAGTACAGATGACTAGAATGAAACGGACTGGTTTTCGCGTAAAATTCATGCAATTCCGACCTTTTATGGCAATAACTTAATACTTCTGGCGTATCTACAGCAACGTGTTATATAGAGTGGAAGTGATATAAATCTGCACATTGAGAGAGAAAATAGAATACACAGAATGCGCACAAAGTCCCGTTACTCCTGTAAATACCTCAAATATACACACTATTTATGTACTTCCGGTCATAACGCAGACATACATCCACTTTAAACTAACTGTGAGTCCTAAGTGTCTAAAGGGTCAGTATGTCCCCTTCATTCTCCTCACACAAAATAATGTGTCGTCAGGGGAATTATGAACAAATTTTCTTGATTCGAGAATAATTTCTGTTAATGGCTTTTTATTTTATCACCTCCTTAAGCATTATTTAGCAACATTGTCTTCAAAAACTTTATATAAATGGAGTTTACTAAATCCTATTGTAATATCCGTCATAATTTCTCTGTTTCAATACATTTGCTATTCTATTACGTGATTGTAGAACGGCATTTCAGTTATTAATTTATTTTTCAATACCAATTTATGTCTAATTATTTTCCACACTTGATTAAGTATGACGATATAATTATTCTCCCTGCTTAATCTGAACATTCACTAGCAACATTAGTAACTCTTTTATTCTTAAGTATGAAAAATCAATGGCAGGCTATTCAAAAATGGTGAAGTTATGATTCTTTTCTACTGTTAATAATAATTATAGTAAGGGGAAATCATGACATTTCGAATATTGATTCTACTTTTGTCTTGAGGTGAACAAAAGGAAGGCAATTTTTCGTTTCCGTTTAAACTTCTGCAGTAGATCTTACAAACCAATTATTCATTAATAATGGAGAAAAACTCGCTACGAGGATCGAAACCAGGACCCTCAGTTCTATGCACTAAGTGCTCTACCACTGAGCTACGCCGGGGCTACATCTACAGCACGGGATCGAACTTACCTCCTTTGATTCCCCCCCCCCCTTTTTGGCCTACTATCACCACGAATAAAAAATAAAGTACTACAAAAAGTATTCTGCGATATGAAATCGTTGTACAGAATGACAGGTATCTAGAATGAGGATTGCTTCTATTGAGTGATTGTAGAACTGCATTTATGATATATAATATGGCTTCAGTTGTTAATTTATGTTTTATTACCAATTTCTGTCTAATTATTTTCCACATTTGATTATGTATAATGATATAATTATTCTGCCTTCTAAGTCTGGACATTCACTAGCTATATGAGCAACTCTTTTATTCTTAATTAATGAAAAATCAATGGTAAGCTATTCAAAAATGGTGAAGCTACGATTCTTTTCTACTGTTAATAATAAATACAGTAATGGGAAATCATGACATTTGGAATATATTTTTAGTGGGTTATTTTACGACGCTTTATCAACATCTTAGGTTATTTAGCGTCGGAATGAGATGAAGGTGATAATGCCGGTGAAATGAGTCCGGGGTCCAGCACCGATAGTTGCCCAGCATTTGCTCATATTGGGCTGAGGGAAAAGCCCGGAAAAATCTCAACCAAGTAACTTGCCCCGACCGGGAATCGAACCCGGGCCACCTGGATTCGCGGCCAATCGCGCTAACCGTTACTCCACAGGTGTGGACATTTGTAATATTGATTCTATTTTTATTTTGAGGTGAAGAAAAGGAAGGCAATTTTTCGTTTTCGTTTAAATTTCTACAGTAGATCTTACACACCAATTATTCATTAATAATGGAGAAAATACCTCTGATTGAGGTTCAGGCTGATATGTGTATCTATTATCAGACAGTACATCTCACTTGATGATATGTGTCAGAGGAAAAATAATTGTTTGTATTTATCTGAAGTCTGAGTGGAATATGTAGCTAATCGGCGATGTATGCATTGGAGGGAGAAAGGAACTAGCCACCATATCCCATTATCTCCTGGCCTAGTTGCCTCATGAGTGATGCCTTACTGGTGTTACTTATGAGGTTTAAGCTTGTCTTCGGACATTTGACTAAAACAACAACAAATGGAGGAAAATTCGCTCGAGCACTGGGGATCGAACCCAGGACCATCAGTTCTATGCACTAAGTGCTCTACTACTGAGCTACGCCGGGGTTCCATCTACAGCACCGGATCGAACTTCCCTCCTTTAATTTGTTTCCCCCTTTTTGGCCTACTATCACTACGAATAAAAAATAAAGTACTAAAAAAACTATTCTGCGATATGAAATCGTTGTACAGAATGACAGCTATCTAGAATGAGGATTGCTGGATTACCGACAACAATTTGTTGCTTGTTTCAACAGTTTAGCTGCCTGATGAGGGTTTCTGAAGTTACTGCTGTCGTTGACATCACAAGTGGCTTGTTAGTGACAGACAGCTTTCGACATTTGTTTGACCTCTTCAGCTAATTCAATGTGTTTATTGATTTCTGTTACATAGATGGATTGCAGGTCACTGTTTGATGATACTGCTACGTCCAACACACAGATCTCTTTGGCTTGCTTATACAGTAGTATGGATTGTGTGTGGCGACTAGCCGATGCTCTTATGCCAAAGATTGTACCATTATGCTATCTTCAAGCAATTGTGCTGTGGTAGAGAAATGGCAGGAGACCTTTTCGATTAGAAAATTAGGCTCAAAGTCTGCGTAGTTTGGTAACAGCACATCGTCAGCTCACCTACGAATACACACAAAGTCAGGTCTGAATACCAGCATCCCGTTCCTTAGTTACTGCAGTAGCGTTGCCAAACTTCCTACTATAATACGATGAAAGAGTAATGGAACGGAGAAAAATTCTCTCCGGCGCCGGGATTTGAACCCGGGTTTTCAGCTCTACGTACTGATGCTTTATCCACTAAGCCACACCGGATACCCACCCCGGCGTCGGACAGAATCGTCTCAGATTAAGTTACAACTCTTGGGTTCCCTCTAGTGGCCGTCCTCTGCACTACGTCATAGATGTCTATGAACGTAGGACTGAAGTCCATATATGTGCTGAGGTGCACTCGTTATGAGTGACTAGTTGGCCGGGATCCGACGGAATAAGCGCCGTCTTTCGCATATCATATATATTATTTTAATGTACCGAAGTACATATGATATTTCCATGCAGACTTCAGTCCTACGTTCATAGACATCTATGACGTAGTGCAGAGGACGGCCACTAGAGGGAACCCAAGAGTTGGAACTTAATCCGAGACGATTCTGTCCGACGCTGGTGTGACTTAGTGGATAAAGTATCAGCACGTAGAGCTGAAAACCCGGGTTCAAATCCCGAAATCGCCTCAGATTAAGTTCCAACTCTTGGGTTCCCTCTAGTGGCCGCCCCCTGCACTACGTCGTAGATGTCTATGAACGTAGGACTGAAGTCCACACATGTGCTGAGGTGCACTCGTTATGAGTGACTAGTTGGCCGGGATCCGACGGAATAAGCGCCGTCTTTCGCATATCATATATATTATTTTAATGTACCGAAGTACATATGATATTTCCATGCAGACTTCAGTCCTACGTTCATAGACATCTATGACGTAGTGCAGAGGACGGCCACTAGAGGGAACCCAAGAGTTGGAACTTAATCTGAGACGATTCTGTCCGACGCCGGGGTGGGTATCCGGTGTGGCTTAGTGGATAAAGCATCAGCACGTAGAGCTGAAAACCCGGGTTCAAATCCCGGCGCCGGAGATAATTTTTCTCCGTTCCATTACTCTTTCATCGTATGATGACGCAGAATATCTGCATGGAAATATCATATGTACTTCGGTACATTAAAATAATATATATTCCTAAAATAAGTTTCAATTTCTATATTTAATCCGCAACAATACTTTCCATTTAAAAGAAAACTCCAAAGGTGTAAACCATTTCTCATCAGTTTCTCTAACGACAAGAGTAAAAATCAGAATCGTACGGCTAGTAATGGTATTATAATTTCTTGCTGTACTCTACCCAAAGAATAAGCTCTTCAAATCTGCACAGTTATATGATTTACATCCTGTATAGAACTATCGATATGATATTTTACTCAGAATATTGGAAAGATTTTTCAGTTCTTGAATATATAATTTCTAGGGCTAGGATTTTGATGACCTATAAATCATGAAAAAATATCCTAAAAGCAATGCATTTATGACCTAAAAATCTAAAAAAAAATGCCCTTAAAATGCCCTAAAAATTGATCTTACATAACTGGCTTAGTAGGAAAAGACGTTTCTTACTACTTAATATTTAGACCAGAAATTAAATTAATTCTTGTACCAACATTTAAGTTTATTTAAATTTACATAATTTTTTCTAAGTGGTACACTTTAATTAATTATTTTACCTGATGTAGTTGCATGTAGTCCACCACAAGCCACTCTTACTCGGAATGAGCAGGTATAGAGGAGTCTGTATTGAAGGGGTGATTGGAGTGTACTGCGTTAAAATGCCAATATTTGTGTAGAAAAACAATTAAAATATTATACAAAATAATGGGTATTAGCCATAGGCGTAGCTTGGTCGGTTAAGGCGCTTGCCTGCCGATCCGGAGTTGCGCTCGGGTGCGGGTTCGATTCCCGCTTGGGCTGATTATCTGGTTGTGTTTTTCCGAGGTTTTTCTCAATAGTAAGACAAATGTCAGGTAATCTATGGCGAATCCTCGGCCTCATCTAGCCAAATATATCGCTATCACGAATTCCATCGATGCTAAATAACCTGTTAGTTGATACAGCGTCGTTAAATAACCAATAAAAATAATTGGTATTAATGGACAAACTATGTAGACAAAATATCAAAGGAAATAAATATTATTTTATATTAATAATGGGGATTTATGGCCAAAATTAAATGAAAATGCCTCTAAAATGTCCGAAAAAAACAAAAGATGCTCTTATGAGTTGAAAGAGGAAAAAATGCAAAAAATGCCCTAACAAATATGTCTTAAAACACTCAGTTTATCACATAACATATAAATACTAAAGCAGCTATGTTTCTGGCTTACTACAAAAAAGAAGCAATTTCATCAAAATCCTAGCCTTAATAATTTCAGATTAAATAATACTAGTGGCTTGTGCAACAAACGCTGCAAACTAAGTTCATTAGACGTCCAAATAAACAATTTTCAGATTTATTTTCAATGAAGAATACCAGACATTTTGAAAGTTATTTGCTTCCATAATAATGAAAGATACTCTCTCTCGAGGCAATACTGAAGAGAATCACGCATATAAATATCTACACCACACCGCCATTAAATATATGAATAAGATCCAACTCCACTTGATTAATAACTATAAAAATATTTGATTTTTAATAATATTATTATCTTACGTAAGTTTTATAGCTTTCAGTAACATATACTATATAGCCGCCACTCAGTAAAATATAGAAATCAAAATCTAATTTAAGTTATTCTCTACATCTACTTAAATAACCCCAAAACGTTTCACTTTCATATCATCAATATAGCATTAATATGTATAATTAATGAAAAATAGTCACATCATGGCATTAACTACAATAATATTTCATTTCTAATGGTAATAATGTCATCAAACCACCTCAAGTTTTGTAGTTTTTAATTAATTACACACAACAGAATCGAACCTGTAAATTATTTTTAGTAAGTTAGGTTTTTAATAACCAATTTAATTTGAGCTCTAAATATGTCAGCATTTTTGGAGATCATGGCCTTCGTGTAATATTGTTTACTGTAGTGTGTGTTTTGTTTTATTCTGAAATGCAATTAGCTAGTTTAGCTAGTTCCCAAAACTGACGACAGATGGATTTTGGAAAATAGGAAAATTATGTTGAAAAATTGACATTTCACTGAAAACTACTATTTTTCTGAAAACTTTTGAGTTCCAAGCTTCAAAATGAGGGGTCATTTATTAAAATCCGTTCAGCCGTTTTCCCGTAATTTCCATTACCAGTTCAAATTATATATATAGATGTCCATGAAATAACCAGCTTTGAATGAAAAATTAAAACTAGTAGGCCTATTCCTCGAAATCAAGATGCTCTCTGAATATATAATTTGATTTTCAAAGTAATGGAAAAGTACGTTCTAACTTCAGAAATAATGATCTGGGACCATAGACCCATCTTTCAGTAAACAAGGAAAAGGATCACGCGTCTGGTAGCTACAAATGCGCATCATCTAACAATGACGTCTTTCTAAACAATAGGTTTGCTGTCGCTATAGAAACAGTCGACCCAGAAGACGACGTGCTCCGAGAACAAAGGGCGACCAAAGACAGATTACACGCGATCTTAATGCAGAGTCGTACAACCGCCATTGGCACCCAGACATGACCTGGCGTCGTGTGCCAAACCGCTCCCTGGAATGGGATACATGTCTCAGATACTCCGAGCATATGACAGCTATTTCAATTGTTCGTGATCCGACTTTATTCCTCGTGCATTACTTCTCCCGTGGGAACTGTGAACCTTTCATTACGACACAAACTGCATTCAACTTTAGTAGAGAGAACAGGTAACGTATTTAATCCTGACTGCTTTTCTACTTTACTCCCCTTGCCATCATTCTATTTTCCAATCTCTCTCCCCTTCCCCTATGACCTCCTTCCCCTTTTATTCCCTTCCTCTTTCTCTTCCCTCCTCTGATCTCTTTCTCTTCTTCTTCCCCTCTCATTTCTCTTCTCTTCTTTTCTGATCTCCTTCCTCTCTTCCCATCTTCTTTCTCTTTCGTTTTTCTCTGATTTTCTTCTGTTCTCTTTTCCCTTCTATTCTTCTCTCATATTTTTCCTTAATTATTTCCTCTTCTTCCTCTTCCATTCTTCTCCCATTTTATTCCTCAATTTTTCCCTCTTCCCTTCTCACATCTCTTTCCTTTATTCTTTTATTCTCCGTCCTCTTCCCATTTCTCTGATCTCCATCCTTTCTTCTTCCCTTCTTTCTCTTCCCTTTTTCTCTGATTTCCTTCCTCTATTATTTCCCTCTTCTTCCTCTTCTCGTTTTCTAATCTTCTTCCTCTCTTCTCCTTCATCATCCCTTGTTCTCTGATCTCCTTCCTCTCTTCTAGTCTTCTTCTTCCTCAACCTTATTCTCTGACTTCCTTCCTCTCTTCTCCTTTCTCCTTCCTCTTTCCTTGTTCTTTGATCTCCTTCCTCTCTTCTACTCTTCTTCTTCCTCAATCCTATTCTCTGATCTCCTTCCTCTCTTCTCCTTCCTCTTCCCTTGTTGTCTGATCTCCTTCCTCTCTTCTCCTTCCTCTTCCCTTGTTCTCTGATCTCCTTCCTCTATTCTCCTTCCTCTTCCCTTGTTCTCTGATCTCCTTCCTCTTCCCTTGTTCTCTGATCTCATTCCTCTCTTCTCCTTCCTCTTCCCTTGATCTCTGATCTCCTTCCTCTCTCCTCCTTCCTCTTCCCTTGTTCTCTGATCTCCTTCCTCTCTTCTCCTTCCTCTTCCCTTGTTCTCTGATCTCCTTCCTCTCTTCTCCTTCCTCTTCCCTTGTTCTCTGATATTCTTTCTCTCTTCTCCTTCCTCTTCCCTTGTTCTCTGATCTCCTTCCTCTCTTTTCCTTCCTCTTCCCTTGTTCTCTGATCTCCTTCCTCTTCCCTTGTTCTCTGATCTCATTCCTCTCTTCTCCTTTCTCTTCCCTTGTTCTCTGATCTCCTTCCTCTCTTCTCCTTTCTCTTCCCTTGTTCTCTGATCTCCTTCCTCTCTTCTCCTTCCTTTTCCCTTGTTCTCTGATCTTCCTCTCTTCTCCTTCCCCTTTACTTGTTCTTTGATCTCCTTCCTCTCTTCTACTCTTCTTCCTCAACCTTATTCTCTAATCTCCTTACTCTCTTCTCCTTTCTCTTTCCTTGCTCTCTGATCTCCTTCCTCTCTTCCACTCTTCTTCTCAACCTAATCTCTAATCTCTTTTTTCTCATCTCCTTCCTCAACCTTATTCTCTGATCTTCTTCCTCTCTTCTCCTTCCTCTTCCCTTGTTCTCTGATCTTCTTCCTCTTTTCTCATTCCTCTTCCCTTATTCTCTGATCTCCTTCCTCTTTCGTTGTTCTCTGATCTCCTTCCTCTCTTCTACTCTTCTTCTTCCTCAACCTTATTCTCTGATCTCCTTCCTCTTTCCATGTTCTTTGCTTTCCTTCCTTTCTTCTACTCTTCTTCTTCTTCAACCTTATTCTCTGATCTCCTTCCTCTTTCCTAGTTCTCTAATCTCCTTCCTCTCTTCTCTTCTCCTTCCTCTTCCATCTTTCTCTGATCTCATTCTTCTCTTCTTCTCTTCTGCTTTCTCTTCCCTTCTTGTTTCTTTCCCATCTTCTTCCCTTCTCCTTTTTTCCACCTTTCTCTCTTCCCTCTCCTTACTCTTTCCTTCTTCTGTGATCTCCTCTCTTCTTCCCTTCTACTTTCTCTTCCCTTCTTCTGATCTCTTTCCTTTCTTCCCTTTTACTTTCCCTCCTTGATTTCCTTCCTCTCTTCCTCCCTTCTCCATTCTCTTCACTTCTCAGGTCTCCTTCCTTTCTTATCTTACCGTTTCTCTTCCTTTCTTTGTGATTGCCTTTTTTCCTCTCTCCTTCCTCTTCCCTTATTCTGTAATCTCCTTTTCTTTTCTTCTTCTCGTTTATTTTTCTTGCAGAATGAGGATTCATCCATCTATCGATCTAACGAGTTTTATCTGAAGTCTACTGATTACTGCAGACATACAAATCCTTCATACCGTGGGATTTCGTAACGTAACTTGGCTAATCTTGACATTCATCTAAGACAATGCAGGTCATCATGATTGTAATATCGCAGACATCTTATAAGAATTATTATCTATACATACCGGTCAGCAAATTCAGCGGATAACTTTGAAAACCATGCATTTAAGTTATAACAACTGAAGGAATAAACCTAATTAGGAAGAAATAACGAAGACAGCGGATAAAGTAGAAGAAGAGGAAGGAAAACAAAATAAGGAAAATGAAGAAAAGAGACTAAAGTAAGTAAAATAGACTACGAGTGTGAACGAAGATTATAGACTGTTAGCCTTACTCTTTTGTGCAGTGATTAATTGAATCTTGGGATAAATATTGTAGAATCTCTTGAATAACCTAGCACTTATCATCCTTTCAAATAAAGCCAAAATTATTGATTTCAAACCTGGTGAGGGTGATAAAGATACCTTAGCATGGCTCTTTTGGGAGGAAAATAAAGCTGGTTGTCGTATATCACTTCTTTATGGTACATAAAAGAACCAACTCTGCGAACGATATTGTTCCAGGTAAAACAAACATTTCTCGCTGTTCACGGTTTATCTGAATAATATTCTTTTTCACAAATCTGCTATTTGAAATAACCCTGTAGAAACTGACTTCCTGAAGCAAGCCTGAAACGATGCCAGCATCGTAAATGAAGACAATGAATCATTTTTCAGTGTTTTATATTGTTTGTATAGCCTGTTTTGTGAAATGGCAGTTTCAATAAACAAAACCTTTGACACTCCACACTGTTGGCTACAACACCGTCAGATTACTTTGAGCACCACTCGAATGTAATGACATAATTACGCAGTAATTCATTTGTTTCCAATTGCCTTGCATTAATTCATAGCAGTATGCTTGTCCGACTGATAATTAAATGCATTTTTTCGTTGTATTTCGAGCAGTTTTAACGAGCATTTTTTCAGCAGGATTGTAATGAGCGTGTAATAATTTTACGTCCGTCCGCAGCGGAACAAATTAATAATTTATGTAATTCAATCTATAAGCTTGTTAGAGTGACGCTCTCTCGTACTTCCATTCCTTTCCTACATATAATTTTTAAAACGAGTGACTAATTAATTTCTTTTCATTAATTTTATTAAACTGAATACACAAAAAGCCAAGCATTGTTACGAGAGGGATTTCTTGGGTTTTCTGTCCACCACAAGAAAAGATAATAGGATTTCATTGATAGTTATTTTGTACTATGTCTGTTTCTTCTATATCTGATATTATATTTCCTAAATGGGCATATCAAAAGTCCGGTAACACTTTCAATATTTTATTACACAAAAACTACTAATGATAGCACTTTCAAACACACGTCAGTTTAAAGTCAAACTCTCAAAGTTCGTTTAACACCTTACAGAGATTCAATGTGTGAACCACGAGTGACTCGGCAGATGTCCAAACAATAATCAAACTCTTCCCATACCCTTTCCAACATATCCTCTGTGACCGTGGCGGCAGCTTCTCGAATTCTGGTTTTTAGTTCCTCTAAATCACGTGGCAAAGGAGGTACAAACACACGGTCCCTTAGATACCCCCATAGAAAAAAAGTCACATGCAGTCATATCGGGTGACCTTGGTGGCCATGTCATGAAACATCTGTCCCTTACTCCAGCACGTCCTATCCAACATTCACCTTTGCTGCCTGTTGTTGTAGCTGGCAAGAGAACTCGTAGCAGACGACGATGACTTATTCAGCCGCTTAATTTTCAGCGACGAAGCGACATTCCATACGAGTGGGAAAATTAACAAGCCACAACTGTCGTGTACACAGAAACCTCACAGAATCATTGAACATGAGCGTGATTCACCAAAGGTGAATGTTTTCTGCGTGTTGTCACAACGAAAACTGTACGGACCTTTCTTCTTCATTGAGGCTACTGTGACTGGACATTCATATCTGGACATGTTGGAGCAATGGTTGGTGCCTCAACTTAGACAAGATCTCGATGACGATTTCATCTTTCAATAAGATGGGGCTTCGCCACATTTCTACAATGCAGTTCGTGCTTACCTGAATACAGAGATGTCTGATCGTTGGATAGGACGTGCTGGAGTAAGGGACAGATGTTTCATGACATGACCACCAAGGTCACCCGATATGACTGCATATTACTTTTTCCAATGGGAGTGCCTAAAGGACCGTGTGTTTGTACCGCCTTTGCCACGTGATTTAGAGGAGCTAAAAACCAGAATTCGAGAAGCTGCCGCCACGGTCACAGAGGATATGTTGCAAAGGTTATGGGAAGAGTTTGATTATCGTTTGGACATCTGCCGAGTCACTCGTGGTTCACACATTGAATCTCTGTACGGTGTAAAACGAACTTTGAGAGTTTGACTTTAAACTGACGTGTGTTTGAAAGTGCTATCATTAGTAGTTTTTGTGTAATAAAATATTGAAAGTGTTGCCGGATTCTTGATATGCCCTGGACATTAAATTACTGACTTGTTCTATTTTATTTCCATCATTATCTATTTTAAACCGTATCATTTCTATTCCTTTCATTGTCATTACTTTTTTTTGTGATATTATCATACTATACATGGAGATGATTTTGAATAGGCTGAGGCTGCTTTGTGTAAATCATCTTTGGTTGTATTTAATAGACTTGGTCATAGACAGCGCATTTTCGTTCCCAAACGTACAGCGGATCGATTAGCTACTTCTGGTTGCTACATCCATTACGTCACGTGGATTCATAAGAAAGGTAGAATTGCAAGCAGGTACGTATGGGATCATAAAATAACAATGACGTAATGCATTATAAATATGCCCTTGTAACGTCATATGACGTAGAAAGATCATTCTCTTAGTTTAAACAAATTTTATGTGATGTTCGTAAAAGGTTTGCATTTCATAACCTCAGAATATATGTTTTCGTTCACTGCAACGGAATAGGTTTTGATAAACGAATTATTTGTATATACTGTGTAAAATGTTAATATTGATAATTTGTATATTGATTTTTGTTATTGATAAATGAATTATATATATATATATATTGTGTAAAGTATAAATATTTTTAATTTTTAAATCTATTTTTGTTATTGTAATTGTGTCCCTGTAACGTCATGTGACGTATAAAGAACATTTTCTCAGTTTAAACAAATTTTTACTGGCAGTTATATTAAAAGATATGAATTTCCTAATCTCAGAATAAATGTTTTTATTCTCCGTAACGAGGAAATTAAACGCAGGATAAATATGGGGAAATGCCTGTTATTATTCGGTTGAGAAGCTTTTGTCATCTAGTCTTATGTCAAAAAATCTGATAGTTAGAATTTATAAAACAGTTATATTACCGGTTGTTCTGTATGGTTGTGAAACTTGGACTCTTACTTTCAGAGAGGAACATAGGTTAAGGGTGTTTGAGAATAAGGTTCTTAGGAAAATATTTGGGGCTAAGAGGGATGAAGTTTGCAGGAGAATGGAGAAAGTTACACAACGCAGAGATGCACGCATTGTATACTTCACCTGACATAATTAGGAACATAAAATCCAGACATTTGAGATGGGCAGGACATGTAGCACATATGGGCGAATCCAGAAATGCATATAGAATGTTAGTTGGGAGGCCGGCGGGAAAAAGACCTCTAGGGAGGCTTGGACGTAGATGGGAAGATAATATTAAAATGGATTTGAGGGAGGTGGGATATGATGGTAGAGACTGGATTAATCTTGCTCAGGACAGGGACCAATGGCGGGCTTATGTGAGGGCGGCAATGAACCTCCGGGTTCCTTAAAAGCCAGTAAGTAAGTAAGTAAGTAAGTAATAATAATAATAATACTAATAATAATAATAATAATAATGGTTTATTTTAACTGGCAGAGTTAAGGCCTTTCGGCCTTCTCTTCCACTCAACAAATAAGATATAAAATTACTACGTTGCTATAAACAAAACAAGAAGATGAGAATTTTCTGAGGATCTCTGGAAAAATAAATAACAAAAGAGCCTAGTGAAATGCTTTGTGTGAAGTGTGACAGTTTATGGGGCAGAAACATGGGCATTACGACGAAGTGAAGAGAAACGACTAGTCCCATTTCAATTTTGGATATGGAGAAGAATGAGGCGTGTGAAATCGACAGACAGAATAAGAAATGAAGTTGTGCTAGAAAGAGTGGGCGAAGAAAGAATAACGCTGAAACTAATCAGGAAGATAAAAAAGGAAGTGGCTCAGAAGAAACTGGTTACTGAAGGATGCACTAGAAGAAATGGTGAACGGGAGAGAGTTCGGCACAGAAGAAGATATCAGATCATTAAGATATATGAATAGAAAGCAGAGACGAAGAGGAAGATGGAAAATAGAGAAGATTGGAGGATGCTGGGTTTGCAGTGAAGGATCTGCCATTGGGCAGGAAACTATTAATGAATGAGTGTTACAATTATTCTTAGAAGTAATTTAATATAATATTTGCAATAATTATTAGGTCTACATAATGATAATTAATAAAGGGGAAAGGAGAAATAGAATTATGATATTCCTATCCTATGCAGAACTTTACACGGGCCCTGTGTTATTTTCCGTCATCCCATAGAACCTGCTCTCTTCTGTGGACAGCCTGCTCCATGTGTAAAACAATTTCGTTGCATGGCTGTATGAATGCTAATGACGCAATTGTCATTTCATCTGTTTCACATTTATTGTTTTACAACGCTAGACTTATTAGCGACCGACCCTTCAATTGTTACTATACGTCATGAAATTCCCGCTTTCATTTGTTTGCATTGCTAATGAACTTTCTTCGTGGATTTATGACATTGTATTATTTTACACTCCAATGGAGGCACTTTTTACAAAAATTAATAGCGCGGAATTCAGTGAAAGCAATAGAGTTGGACTATGAAAGTGATGAAGTAATTTTAACTCTTAATCTAGGCGCATCCGTCCGTCTGCTTTCCATGCTGAAACTTCCAGTTCAAATCCTCGGGAGTTCAAGTGGAAATACATCATCCACTTCAATGATTTGTATATATTATTTTGCCTTCAGTTTCCCACCTAGACAGAAAGCAATCGATGTCAACGTCGTCCAATTTGTTTGTAATTAAGCATTACTTTGCATAAATATATATATATATATATATATATATATATATATATATATATATATATATATATATACTCATTTCGCCATGATAATTACACTTTCTCCCATCATCATCATCATCATCATCATCATCATCATCTCCGTTCCTTTCCCATATTTCGGGCTTGCACCGATGTAGAGTCGGCTGTGGGCCGCCACTGAACTTGGACCCCGCGATATGTGGTCATTAGTTGCTGGTGGTAGTGCTATGTAGCGTGGGCTCTCCATTGTGCTCATGGTAGCTCTTGACACCAGGGTTGAGGGATCAGAGTGGAAAGGTAAAGGAATTCTGTAGGCTGTAGTGGAGTTTGTAGGCAGCCCTCAAGGGAATACTGTAGGTCTATGCAGCGCTTGCGGCCTTAGGGTATGCACACTATTTCATTCCGGATAGTACAATGCACTCACCCAAGCGGCATACATGCGAGGGCAATTCCCAGTCAGTACCCTCAAGGGGAACTAATAAATAGACAGGTAGACAGGCGAGCTGGACAGAGAGGCAGGTAGGCCGGTAGACAAGAGAGAGATACACTGCTCCGTCGATGTAGGAGAAAGTCAATGTTCACCTACTTAGATATAAAGCACGGAGCAAGTCCCCTACATTCGGCAAACATCATGTTTGGGTAGAGCCAAGAGCAGACTACATAGTCTGGTAGAGCATAAAAGTCGAGGAATATTATGGGCATGAAGACCGATCATATAGTAATGGGAATTTAAGAGTTGTTAATTAATTATAAAAAGTGAATCTCATACAACATTAATATACATTAATTTTATTTCCTAGAATATGTCTATATATACAATACAGTAATAAATAAACATACGAATCAATGAACCAATGAACAAATGAACAAATGAACCAATGAACCAATGAACCAATGAACAAATGAACCAATGAACCAATGAACAAATGAACAAATGAACAAATGAACAAATGAACAAATGAACCAATGAACAAATGAACCAATGAACAAATGAACCAATGAACAAATGAACCAATGAACCAATGAACAAATGAACAAATGAACAAATGAACAAATGAACCAATGAACAAATGAACCAATGAACAAATGAACAAATGAACCAATGAACCAATGAACAAATGAACAAATAAACACATGAACACATGAACAAATGAACACATGAACACAAACAAATAAACAAATAAATAAATAAATAAATAAATAAATAAATAAATAAATAAATAAATAAATAAATAAATAAATAAACAAATAAAGATCTACTCACCCAAATTGGTACACGCCTACTGTCCCGTACCGGCGATCCTAGATGTATCAATTTCCTTCGTCAACGCATTGGAATAGCGGTTCAGGGAGGGAATGCCGCCTCCATCCTGGGATCATTTCCTAACTCTATTTCGATGGATGAGATCTTTCTCATTTAATTCCTTCCTCCTCATTTTATTCCTTTTATCATATTTTAGAAGGATGTTGATTTAATTTTTTTTACATAACCCGATCAAAATGGTACAGCCTTACAGTTTCATATTTCAGTAAAAATTTAATATGTATTGAGCAGTGGGGGAGGAAAAAGAAGACGAGGCGAATATTGTCGTAGAATTGGTTTAAAGTGTATTAAAAATAAATAAATAAATAAATAAATAAATAAATAAATAAATAAATAAATAAATAAATAAATAAATAAATAAATAAATAAATAAGCCTGGCAAGTAAATAAATACCTAAATACATTAGTAAATAAATAAATAAATAAATAAATAAATAAGTTAATGTTACCTTAAGCTCTCTACCAATATCCTTAATATTTGCGCCATTTTCAAGACGTTGAATAATATTTTATTTATGTAAATCTGGCTTTCAGGTAGTAGCTCCCTGTAAAGCAGGTTTGAATAATTTCAAGGAAAAATTCTGCAGTGTTTGGGAAAAATGACATAAGTCAGTTTCCACAAACCTTTATTGATAATTTATTGACAACTTACACTGGTTTATGTAGATTTGATTTTTGTCTGTATGAATTATTGTAATGGGAGAAATAGGCTACTTATGTATTTTTTTCCAAGCGAGCAGATGTTCCGTAAGTTGTCAATAAATTATTAAAAAAAGGTTTGTGGAAACTGACTTGTGTCACTTTTCCCAAGCACTGTAGAATTTTTCCTTGAAATTATTCTAACCTGCTTTACAGGGAGCTACTACCTGAAAGCCAGATTTGTATAATACATTCGTTACTGGAGGTACGTCAACAGGAAGCCACAATTTAAGCCACACAGAACTTCTGTACACTCAAAGTTGGGTTCTGGCGCCTTGTCAGCCCATTTGAATTCTGTGGATATAAAGGAGGAATTGTGACGGTGTCGCGTATAGTTCCTGGGGTAGCCCAGTTGGGAGAGCATTCGTGCGCTAGCGAAGGGTCCCGGGATCGACACCCGGCCCCGGAACAATTTTTCCTTGAAATTATTCGATATTTTACTTTGTCAGAAATAATAAGACGTGAACGTGTTTATGACATGATGCTTTACCGGTATGCGGGGTCTTGGATTCTCGTCACATCAGACCACGTTGTACTGTTTTCTGCTTTCTTTAGACTCAAACACATTCTACTAAATCAACGGAGCAGTGTAGGTACGTAGGCAAGTCGAAAGGAGAGACAGAAAAGCAGGCAGACAGGCGGGCAGGCAGGCAGGCAAGATGACAGATACTTATTTATGGCTTTTAAGGAACCCGTAGATTCATTGTCGCCCTCACATAAGCCCGTCATCGGTCCCTATCCTGTGCAAGACTATACTGTACTAAAAGCCAGGTAATGAACCGACTAAACCGGAAGCAACGTTCTGTTGTTCTCTTTCTGAGCTCTGTTGCCACATAGTGGCGCGAGATTCAAAGCGTGTTCAGCGTTTGTCACCGATATGTTTAAAATAACTACTGTATATAGTTCTCGATAACACTATCCACGATATTAGTAATTAAAATTACTGTTTTTAAGAAAGCACGAGCTAATGACGCTGGTACGAAATGCGACTCGTAATGCACGTGGTACTGCAAATGAACTGGGAAGTTTGGCTACACTGTCTCCGTGATTCCGTTGCAAGATTTTCGTTAGTATACGACATTTTCACGTGAGGTCCAATGAAAAGCTCCGTTCTTCCTTTCCCCTCCAATCCCCCACACTCAACGTGTCATCGCTGCACAGGCTACCCCTCTAACCCGCACTTTCCTCTCGCCCTGCCAACTACTTCCTGTTTAGTCGGTTCATATCCTGGCTTTTGGTATATTTCAGTCTCTATCATCATATCCCACCTCCCTCAAATCCATTTTTATATTATCCTGCCATCTATGTCTCGGCCACCCCAAAGGTATTTTTCCCTCCGGCCTCCCAACGAACACACTATGACAGATAAATATTATGAAATATTTGTTGGTTGCTTGACGGTTGTTAGCCCACTTTGAGGTCTGTGGATATAGAGGGAGAAATTGGATCGGTGTCGGGTAGAGTTCCCGGGTAGCTCAGTTGGTAGAGCGTTGGTACGTTAAACCAAAGGTCCCGGGTTCGATGCCCGGCCCCGGAACAATTTTTTCCATCGAAATTATTCAAATCAACTTTACAGGGAGTTATACCTGAAATCTCGATTTGTATAATACACAGAAAACCACAATTTAAGTCACACGGAGTTAGTGTGCACTCGAAGTTGGTTGCTTGACGGTTTTATTAGCCCACTTTGAGGTCTGTGGATATGGAGGGAGAAATTGGATCGGTGTCGGGTAGAGTTCCCGGGCAGCTCAGTTGGTAGAGCGTTGGTACGTTAAACCAAAGGTCCCGGTTCGATGCCCGGCCCCGGAACAATTTTTCCCTCGAAATTATTCAAATCAACTTTACAGGGAGTTATACCTGAAATCTTGATTTGTATAATACACAGAAAACCACAATTTAAGTCACACGGAGTTAGTGTGCACTCGAAGTTGGTTGCTTGACAGTTGTTAGCCCACTTTGAGGTCTGTGGATATAGAGGGAGAAATTGGATCGGTGTCGGGTAGAGTTCCCAGGCAGCTCAGTTGGTAGAGCGTTGGTACGTTAAACCAAAGGTCCCGGGTTCGATGCCCGGCCCCGAAACAATTTTTCCCTCGAAATTATTCAAATGTTAGATTGTTTGGGATGGAAACGGATAATATATCCTGAGAAAACATGCCAATTTCTATCTGTATCCGTCACAAATTGTACTTTAATTCGTCTGTATTTGAACCCGTGTGTGAGGCATGTAAATGTGATGCCATAGCCACTCACAAACGCTGTGTTTGTTTGTTTTTGGCATTACAATCTTTGATGTTAATAAGGCTGCGTTTTCATTAACTTGTGCAGCAGACTTCCATTCGCCAGTCACGGTATTCATTTAAATGCAGTTTCGCAATGCAATTATACAACATGCGCAGTTCCCAAACAAACATCGAAAATTATTTCAACATCGAATTAACTTCGTCAATCGACACAAAAAGTAGCTAATAATGCAGATGGCCTGCGCCGAGTTGTTTTTCCATTTCGGACTACAGTTGCTTCACGGCTGAATCGTTTTATATAATCAGATCTTTATATTCATGCTGGATAACAACCCCTGACCTACATCATGGACTCGTTGTGTGTAATGCGCTTTTACAACTACAAACATGCAGTAACAAGCATCAGCCCGGAAATAATACAAATTGAAGACATAAAGGGAATCCCTTCACCATTTCCTTGCAGTCTACATTGGAACTATATCAACCAAGTTGCCCCGTATTCATAAGTCCCGACATTTGCGCATGCGCTCAACAGAAGCAATCTGCTACTTAGATTTGAATTTGCAGAACTGCAGACCGAGGATTAAGCTGGTCCACATGCGGCACTTCCCCTCTAAACCTGTTAATTATTTTATGCGAATTAAGGATCTAGTGATTAGCATCACACGTCGCTAAATCCTTCCTATAAAATCTTATGTTTTATGTCGCTTTCTGCCCAGCTATCCAACACTCCAGTTACTGAGTTCATTCCATGTTAACACCAGCAAAAAGACAAATATTACGACTCTGTGAGAAAATATAGACCCCTAAAAATTATTTACTTATATATTTGTATATTCACTTATTTACTTACTTGTGGCTTTATTTATTTACGTATTTACTTCTGTGTTTATTTACTTATTAATTTACTTACATTCTTAATTATTTACTTCTTTATTCCATATTTATTTTCCTATTCACTTATTTATTTACTTCATTATTTATTTATTTACTTTCTGCCTTATTTATTTATTTACTTACATATTCACTTATTTATTTACGTACTTATTTACTTTTTATTTACTTCATTATTTGTTTATTTATTTATTTACTTGCTGCCTTATTTATTTATTTACTTATTCACTTACTTATTTACTTAATTATTTACTTTTTATTTGCTTCATTATTTGTTTATTTATTTATTTACGTTCTGCCTCATTTATTTATTTACTTATTCACTTATTTACTTAATTATTACCTTCATTATTTGTTTATCTATTTATTTACTTTCTGCCTTATTTATTTATTTATTTGTTTATTTGCTTATTCACTTATTCATTTACTTATTTATTTACTTTCTTCATTATTTGTTTATTTATTTATTTATTTATTTAATTTCTGCCTTATTTATTTACTTATTCACTTATTTAATTACTTAATTATTTACCTATTTATTTATTTACTTACTTCATTATTTGTTTATTTACTATTTATTTACTTACTGCCTTATTTATTTACTTATTCACTTATTTATTTAATTAATTATTTACTTATTTATTTATTTCTGCCTTATTTATTTTTTTATTTATTTACTTATTTACTTACTTATTACTTATCCATTTACTTATTTATTTATTTGTCTATAATAGGGTGAAGCCCTAAGTATGTGTCTCCAAGGCAAAATATGATGTAATTTCCTGTAATTTTTCTGAAGCGATTATTTAATGTTTAGCCGTCATTGTCGAGTTCAGCTATCATGGCCGAGTTTAGCCGTCATTGTCGAGTTCAACCGTCATCGCCGAATTCAGCTGTCATCGCCGAGTTCAGCCGTCACTGTTGAGTTCAGCTGTCATAGTCGAGTTCAGCCGTCATTGTCGAGTTCAGCAGACACTGTCGAGTTCAGCCGTCATAGTCGAGTTCAGTTGTCATAGTCGAGTTCAGCTGTCATAGTCGAGTTCAGCTGTCATAGTCGAGTTCAGCCGTCATCGCCGAGTTCAGCCGTCACTGTCGAGTTCAGCTGTCATAGTCTAGTTCAGCCGTCACTGTCGAGTTCAGCTGTCATAGTCGAGTTCAGCCGATATCGCCGAGTTCAGCCGTCACTGTCGAGTTCAGCCGTCACTGTTGAGTTCAGCTGTCATAGTCGAGTTCAGCCGACATCGCCTAGTTCAGCCGTCACTGTCGAGTTCAGCTGTCATAGTCGAGTTCAGCCGTCACTGTCGAGTTCAGCCGTCACTGTTGAGTTCAGCTGTCATAGTCGAGTTCAGCCGACATCGCCGAGTTCAGCCGTCACTGTCGAGTTCAGCTGTCATAGTCGAGTTCAGTCGTCACTGTCGAGTTCAGCTGTCATAGTCGAGTTCAGCCGACATCGCCGAGTTCAGCCGTCACTGTCGAGTTCAGCTGTCATAGTAGAGTTCAGCCGTCACTGTCGAGTTCAGCCGTCACTGTCGAGTTCAGCCGTCATCGCCGAGTTCAGCCGACATCGCCTAGTTCAGCTGTCATCGCCAGATAGGAATTGCTGTAAAACTCGACAATGACATATGTGAACTTGTTCAATGCTGGCCATGTTATGACTAAGAATGTGACGTCATACCGTAGTCTGTCTTTCTCTTTAGCCACGACTGAGTCCCACCACTCGCTTTTCAATGTAAATAAATTGATAGTAACCAAAAATTTGATAATATGGGCACTGGATAAACTGTGTTTGGGGCTTTACTTAGCCTCGATATATTGGCTAGAGTTGAAATTGTGGAAGTCTGACTGAAAAACTAACATCCCTTGGGTATAAAATCATAACATTGTGACTCTGTGTTTTTGAGCGAAAAGTAACAAACGATTGATGGCAAATACAGATAATTCAGGCGTAACGCTACTACCAGATAAACACATTCGAATGTAACGTACACATCCATTACATCCAAACAATAAGCAGCGCCGGACCCCGTATTGACCTCCGCAAGATGGCCCCATCCATTAAACAGCCAGTTGACCGCGCTCTGAAAATCCCTAATACGTAGATTTCAGTAGATGCGTGTTTCGTGTAGGAGATAAATAGTCCAGAATCAAACCTGGATCGTGTAGTCTACCATTCAATGTATATTGACACAAAGAGCGAGACAGAGAATAAAAAAGTGTACAACACAGCAGCAGCGGAGGCGATTCAATCTGGCAACACGGTAGGGGAGGGTTCTAATTAAACGGAATCAGTTTGGACATGTGACAACTTGACTAATGACCCAGGAGAGAGACCCGATGAGCGATGCTAGTCGGGCGGCGGCAGGATTACTTGAATGCACTTCCTGTTTAGCTTGAAAATCATAACAACCCCCGCAAACTGCATATTCATTAAGACAACCGCAAACACTGGTGCAGTGATGCCAATTCCCTCGAGCTCTCCGCTTCATTACAGGACGCAATGCATGATTGCAGTCGTCACAAAAACGCTATTCAGCCGTACTGAAAATATAGTAGTAATAATTATCGCTGAATTCTAAACTAATCTCACTGCAGACTCAAATAGGCTATACAACCGGACTGAGGGCGCTGCGAAAGTAATCAGTCGACAAAGTATATCATAACAACGGTTTTAATAAAAAATGTTGCAATCTAGCCTAATATCTGTCCTGTTAAAAAAGTATTATAGAAATGAAAACCACGAAGGCAATTCATACTTTATAATTTACTTTGTGTGTTTTGTAAGAATTCAAATCCTTCATCACGGTGAAATAGTTATTTTTGGCCGATCGTATTTTTAACAACCTTACCAATGTTGTTGTCAGGCCTTGTAAGTTAATATCAATGAATGTTTTTGGTTTCAATCAATGACTTAGGCCTATCATGCAATATTCAAGGAATAAACCCTTTTACATTACATATTTTATGATTTGTATAAACGTTTTCGTCGCACTTGCAACATCATCCGATACATAATCTATACTAATAATAAATCTGTAGCCGAAATTTTTCTGGTAATTTTCGATTTTCCAAAAATAATTGGTATTAACATATATAATTAACTACCCTGAAACCGAAAATCGCTTTTTTTTTTAATTTTGTTTGTATGTCTGTCTGTCTGTCTGTATGTTTGTTACCTTTTCACGCGATAATGGCTGAACGGATTTAATGAAAATTGGAATATAAATTAAGTTCGTTGTAACTTAGATTTTAGGCTATATGGCATTCAAAATACATTATTTGAAAGGGGGGTTATAAGGGGGCCTGAATGAAATAAATCGAAATATCTCGCTTATTATTGATTTTTGTGAAAAACGTTACATAACAAAGGTTTCTTTAAAAATAATTTCCGATAAGTTTTACTCTATGCAAAATTTTGATAGAACTGATATTTAATGAGATAAATGAGTTTTAAAATTAAAATAACTGCCATCGTAAGGCCGTGTAATGAATTAAAAAACAAATGGCTTCGTCTATAAGGGGCCTTGGACAGCAACAATCGAAAGCTATGAAAGATAGCCTACAGAGAATGTTTCTGTGTTTGTATGAAGTAATATCGGAAGCTAAATTAACCGATTTGCATAATTAATTATTAGCTCACCATTGGAAAGTGTAGTTTCTCTAGATTGACATAATGCTATAATGTTATCACAGTAACTTCTGAGTGAATCGAGGACAGGTAAGATTAAAATAGTTTCTTATGCACAGAAAACTTGATAGGCTATTCTGTATATTCGTTTCCTGTATTTCCTAAACTAATTTTTATGACCAAATGAGTGGTCTCTGGATCAAAATGATCGCACTTTAATTTTTTAATTCAATTTAAATTAAGTAACATAATAAACGATTTATCCTTCTATCAAACACGAATGTTCCCTGGATCAAATGTCCTATTTTAATTATGTAATTTATTACTTTATATTTATTTCTAAAGGGTGCAGCGGAGCGCACGGGTACGGCTAGTAATAATAATAATAATAATAATAATAATAATAATATATTTTTATTTATTTATTTATTTAGAATATTAACGTGCAAAGCAACAGCACAAGGCCAATTACTGTTTATAATAATAATAATAATAATAATAATAATAATAATAATAATAATAATAATAATAAAAACCAGTATTTTATTCTCGAGAAAATCTGTGTATAATATTTTATAGCGAACGGGGAAATGATTACTGTTCATTGCACAGGAATTTTTTTCGTTTTTAACGTCCTTTTCGTCCAAGTAACACTTTCAGAGCGTTCCGCCAGAAAAGAGCACTGATAACAACTTCTATGTAATGTCGGATATCCAGTGTTGTAGACAGGTCGATGGTAACACGCAATCGAAAAAAAAAAAACAAGCAACAACTTGAGGGGCATTAGAAAAAACAAATGTATGATAACTGGGTGTCAAAAATCCCAACCTATCTATACTGGATGTCCGGTAAAATATTTTTATTATCGTTTTTGAAAATTCACCTATTTAAATTAATGTGAAGCTTGCGCTTGGTGAGTTGCACAGAGTTACGTGGCCTTAAGATTGACAGGTCAACACGTAAATCATCTTCAAGATGCAGCAGTCTGTTTATTTTTTTGGTTTCACTATTTTCTTGGTAGAATAATGCTAATTCACACAAGTATGAATTTGAAAACGGCAGTTCTAAATAAATGTTTAGTTTATTCCGTACCGTCAATTCCGCTTTTCCGCATATAAGACACTCGGGATTTTGTTTATATTCATAGTCCTAACAAATGTCACTCGAAGTCTGAGATTACTATAAAAAAGGTAAAGATATCCCCGTCATATGCCATGAAGGCACTTGGGGGCATGGAGGTAGAGCCCCATGCTTTCCATGACCTCGGCACTACTGGGTGTTCATTTCAAAGTGTGTCATGACGTCACTCTTGTGAGTCAGCGATTTCAAGCGAGTTTCAGCTTGCCTATTAATCAAGGCGTTCAATCTGAACTTGAGAAAGTGTACTGTATAACTTGAACGTCGTAGCAACAGATGGCGGGCAGGGTATTTGTTATCATCCGTTGCATACCGCAACATTCAACAACCCAAATCAAATCCTCCGTGTCCATGTTAACCGTCGAAGTTAATGTCAACAAATACGTAAGTAATCGTCTTAACTCTCTCGCCATATCCCGACAGTAAAAAAAAACTCACCTCAGTACGTGTTTCCAAACAGTTCACATTCCTGCCACTACCGGCGTTACCGCAAGTATCGGTACGTACTTCCAGAGTCCGTGGGTATCCACGGACTCTGCGTACTTCAGAATGAACGCCATACTTGCTAGGCAACTTCTCTCACATTTAGGTAATACGCCTCTGCGGTAGTGTAGGAAGATTGAATTCTCTAGGCTCACCGGCTATACGACGACATACAGCGAGCCATGACACACTTTGAACTGAACACGCAGTTGAGTTAAGTGGTATAGTCGGCAACACGCTTTGACAGCCTTTTACCCCCGGGAAAGACCCGATACTCAATTTTATAGGAGGCTGAGTGAATCTCGGGGCCGTTCTGAAAGTTTGGCAACGAGAAAAATCCTGTCACCACTCGGGGTCGAACCCCGGACCTTTCAGTCCGTACCTAGTTGCTCTACCAACTGAGCTACCTAGCTAGGTTCTTCCTTGCTATGAAGTCAATATTTCTCCATTTGAGGTGTCTGAATTGTCATCATGAGACAAGGTCTTTAGGTCAATAAATTACCAGAAAACTACCAGAACTTATGGTTTAGCTGTTAACATTACGAATAAAAGTAAATATGGAAATTTATTCGGTCTATACCTCGCTGTAATATGCGGATTATTTTACAAAGAAAGTAACAAGCCGTCTTACACCTCCCGACAGAGAAGATAAGGCGTTTCATTTTGGGAACGACTTCCCCCAGCAGGTTATCTTTATCATGATTACAGTGTCCTCCTTCCTCCTCCGTAACCCTGCAGAAGGGATTCTCTCACCAGTTCCTACCTCCGAGATCAAGCGGCTTGACGCTCGTACACGCAGAGCCTCAGTTCCCCTGAGGGGGATCGAAGCCGTGGGGAGTTCCCACCTCCTTTCCGTAGCGTGAAAATACCGACCGAATGGAAACAGAAAAATAATAAAGACAGAACAATAAATTGTGAAGTAGGCGAGGTCATTAACCTGAAGAGAACTGAAGAATGATTGATGGACTGGAGTAACTGATTGATTAAAAACAAAACAGAATTTGGAATTCATGAAGAATTTCGTCTCATGATTCTTTGAGTTCATCACATTTTGGGTTCTTGTTTTCAAATTAAGCCTATTAATTTCTTACTAACACAATATTAATTAGGAGAAAATCCACAAACGATTAGAAAAAACACGGACATTTTACTGGAAGCAAGTAAAGAGATAGGTTTGGAAGTAAATCCCGAAAAGACAAAGTATATGATTACGTCTCGTGATGAGAATGTTGTACGAAATGGAAATATGGAAATATCTTTTGAAGAGGTGGAGAAGTTCAAATATCTTGGAGCAACAGTAACAAATATGAATGGTACTCGGGAGGAAATTAAACACAGAATAAATATGGGAAATGCCTGTTATTATTCGGTTGAGAAACTTTTATCATCCAGTCTGCTGTCGAAAAGTTAGAATTTATAAAACAGTTATATTGCCGGTTGTTCTGTATGGTTGTGAAACTTGACTCTCACTTTGAGAGAGGAACAGAGATTATGGGTGTTTGAGAATAAGGTGCTTAGGAAAATATTTGGGGTTAAGAGGGATGAAGTTACAGGAGAATGGAGAAAGTTACACAACACGGAACTGCACGCATTGTTTTCTTCACCTGACATAATTAGGAACATTAAATCCGGATGTTTGAGATGGTCAGGACATGTAGCACATATGGGCGAATCCAGAAATGCATATAGAGTGTTAGTTGGGAGGCCGGAGGGAAAAACACCTTTAGGGAGGCCGAGACGTAGATGGGAAGATGATATTAAAATGGATTTGAGGAAGGTGGGATATGATGATATAGAATGGATTAATCTTGCTCAGGATAGGGACCATTTGCGGGCTTATGTGAGGGGGGCAATGAACCTCCGGATTTCTTAAAAGCAAGTAAGTAAGTAAGTAAGTAATTAAGTAAGTAAGTTCCTAATTATGTCAGGTAAAGAATACAATGCGTGCAGTTCCTTGTTGTGTAACTTTCTCCATTCTCCTGTAACTTCATTCCTCTTAGCCCCAAGTATTTTCCTAAGCACCTTATTCTCAAACAGTCTTAACCTAAGTTCCTCTCTCAAAGTGCGAGTCCAAATTTCACAACCATGCAGAACAACCGGTAATATAACTGTTTTATAAATTCTAACTTTCAGATTTTTTGACATCAAACTGGATGATAAAAGCTTCTCAACCGAATAATAACACGCATTTCCCATATTTATTCTGTGTTTGAGATATATGTACACCCACAAAACGGAAAAAATGATGAAAAATTAGAATTTTCAAAATATAACTATTTTAATAGAGTATTTTCTCCTCTTTAATTTGATATATGAATTTTCGATTTATGCCTTATGGTTTTTCAGATAAGTCCCATTTTCCAAAATGCTGCGTCATCAGCCACGGTCACTTACTTTTGGAGTGATCTTCGTAGCAGTCAATCCCCTCGTCCAGCATTGCTTGTAAAATAAACTTCTTTCTAGTAATAGATGCATAGATATCAGGGCATGATCATTAGATTGAAAACACGTTTTTACATAATGAAGTAATTTATAATCTTTTACTGTTAGTCACAAAACTGTAAATTTCTGTGTCAATGATGTTGTACGTCATTTTAATATGAGTCCAAAAGTAGAAATTACAATTCTGAGGAGGATGGGCATAAACCCTGGGATAAACACCATCGCAGGATTTGTTGCATCATTGGAAATGGGACAAAAATGCCAAAAAAACATTCAACGCCTGAAGTTAAAACAAGGCGGAGGTATTTGAGAGTCAGAAAGAAGCTGAAACTGGACCGACATGAAGCTGCTTAAGGGGTGACATATGATGATGGAGTCTTCTAGGCTCTGAACGTTTGTGGCTCATTTCCTGTAAATAGTAATTTTAGAATATTTAATTCTTTCAAACATGATATTTCAGTCAAATATGGTGATACCAAGAAGATATTGGTGTCATTTTAAAGCTTGAAATGTCTGCCAGTGCCTGACAATGAGTAAAATAACATTAATATAATTAAAAATTATCTGTGGATTTTTTACATGATTTATGCAACATAAAATATTATTGTAAGTTACATATATGGTAATATTTAATTAATGTAATAAAAAATAAAAAATTGCTCTATGTCAGGCACTAAAGAATAGTTTTAGCTATAAAACTGTGAATAAACCGAGGCTCTATCTTAAAAACTGCATGAGCTATCATGTTTCAAGTTGCAGGTTAAAATTATAAACAAAATAATTTTTAAAAACAATTTAGACATAATTTCAAGGGATCTGTTCACTTCATTCTCTTTCTGGTACCATTCTTAATTGTATAAAAATTTTACAGAGCAAAATTATACAAAACAAAATTTTTTGTATGTAAAGGTGTACATATACCTTACCTTAAGTTCCTCCCGAGTATCATTTATATTTGTTACTGTTGCTCCCAGGTATTTGAATTTTTCCACCTTTTCAAAAGAAAAATTTTCAATTTTTATATTTCCATTTCGTACAATATTCTCGTCACGAGACATAATCATATACTTTGTCTTTTCGGGATTTACTTCTAAACCTATCTCTTTACTTGCTTCAAGTAAAATGTCCGTGTTATCCCTTATCGTTTGTGGATTTTCTCCTAAAATAATTAACTCCTAATTAATTCCTATCTCATATTAATTGTCTTAAGTGCAGTTGCATCAGGCTGACGTCACAGAGATGGCAGCGGCAATATCCATTTCATTGTTACGTTCCATTTATATAGCTGCTCTTGATGTGGGGATATCTGCACCACACTGCCTGTAATTTCGTGAAATGGCGGTTGTGCACAGTTTTGCAGCGTGGGAGCAATATTCCATTTGATTTATGTAATAATTTTATAGGTTCTGGATAGAAGTTTCCTCCTTGAAG
>NC_091119.1:185156542-185226542 GCF_040183065.1 Periplaneta americana | reverse complement strand
AAATAAAGGCAAAATGATAAACATTTCCCTTTTCCTTGTACTGAATATCTCAGAAAGTGACCTCAGTGTCTAAGGTTTAGAATAGTTGTTTCCCCTTTCTTTACATTAAAAGTCACTGGTCCTATGTTGTAGGGTAATATATTTGACGTTTATTCCGAGCTGGAACATTTCAAGTGAAGTATAGTTTTAGTGTGACAGACATTTATGAAGACGAATGGAAAACTGACAGACTACGAGAGACAATTCTAAGGAGCATTCACATGTTTTGAGAAGTATTTCAGCTTTTGTACAGAAACTTTGAAAAGGCTTTGAAAGTAACTTAAATGGTAATTCAAGCTGCCTCACAGCTCACAGGTGGGGCTGGGCTAGTCATAATTTATAGGTATTTGTATACCCTAATTCAGGCTCCGCCAAGTCGAGTCAAGATCGCGAGAGGGCGTACAGGCCTGCTTACGGCTTCCACTGCGGGCAGTACACTTGTACACTGCAGTCTATCAGTGGTGGAGCCTATCGAGGTCGCTTGGGGGCACCGGTGCACTACATTTTGCACCAGGAATATTTATGTGCTGAAAACATGAACCTTAGCAATGTAATGGATGTTGTTATGCGAACAATTAATTTCATAAGGTCTAAAGGACTCAATCACAGGGACTTCAGGGCACTGCTTGATGGTATTAACAGTATGGGGATTTACTCTACCATACCGAGGTAAGGTGGTGAAGTCGAAAAATTCTGGAACGTTTTCTCGCACTTAGAAATGAAACTGCCTTATTTATGGATGTACATGGGAAACCTGTTAGAAGCCTTAGACATGGAAGAATAAATAAGAATAATGCAACAATTGTGCGAATTTTCGAACGTAGATTTGAGGATATTAGAGATCTTGAACAACAATTTAAGATATTTGCAATATCTTTTTCAGTGAGTGTCCTGGATATTCCTGCTGAACTACAATTAGAAATATTTGATTTACAAAGCGATATTGAGCTAAAGGATAAGTATCAAAACAGAAAAAGTATTAACCATTTCTATACTTGTTTTCCACGAGAAAGGTTTCCTAAACAGTACAATCTTGCTGCAAGAATGTTGTAAATGTTCGGGACAACCTACGTATGCGAAACACTGTTTTTTTTAATGAAGTTTACAAAGTCACGTCACAGAAACAACTAAGTGATGAACAATTGAAAGCATGTTTGCGATTGGCTGGTACTAACACAATAGCTCCGAGAATTAAATAGCTGCTTACTAACAGAAAACTGCAAAAATCGCAGCGGATCTCTGATGTTTAAGAAAAAGTACTATTATTAGAGAATTGTATTTGAATAACAACGTTTGTACTGTTGTTTTATTTTGTTAATTGAATTGTATAGCAATGAGAAGAAGACAAACAGTATATTAATCTGTATAAAAGTGTATATTTGTTTCATTATTGTGCAAACATGCAAAAATTTGTTTTGTATATAGTTAACTGTACAAAATTGTATAGAGTACTGTTTTTCAGTATAGTGCAATTAACAGTGAAAGCGTGCTTCAATTAAAAGCTGAAATTAATTTACATTCTTATCAGAAATTCGGTTCACATACAAGTTCTTAGCTCCGCCAATGTGGAAGCAGCTACCCTTGCCCGCAGGCGTACGTCAGGGCTTGAGGGTTTGTACGTACGCACGAGAGTGTAGTCACTTGACGGTCCCTGGCCTAATTGTTGTCACAATTCTTATGTTTTGAAGGGAACATGTCCCATGTCACATAACTCAACGCGTGAGGGTCGCCTTGCATAACGGGTGTTCTCTGTGAATGACTGTTGTTCCCTATATAAGTTTTGACTCTCCCGGACTCACCGCTCATTTGTGATTTCTTGTTTCCGCTCTCACTTGCGTATTCTGTGTTTCTTCGCTCATTTGCGAACTGTGTATTTTCTGACGCGAAATCTGAGCTAGTCGACGCTAACATTCTGTAACTTTGTATCTTTAACATTTTGTAACTTTGTATCTGTTCTCATTTAGCGACTTAAATTCTGTGACTAAGCTTCGGCTATCATTTCGACCTGACATACTTACAACCGTTAATAAACGTGAGCTAGCACAGTGATCCTTCTATTTATTTCTTCAACTCAACTCATCTTCCAACATCTGGGGTCGTCGCCGGTACTTCAAGAATTACGTACAACCTACGTGTTCGAAGGGAGTCCGTCGATCCTGGGACTGCAGCCTGGGACACGACATCCTTTTAAAATAAAAAAATCCCCGAAAAAGGGAAATTTCTCTCGATTTACTATCACTGCAGACACCGATACTTTTAAATTAATTAGCCGACATATTCGTTTACATAAAACTTCAGCTAACGTTCATAAACCAACATTTTTATCAGCATTTTCAGATTGTGCAGCTGAAAGAGCTACCCTCGGAGAAGCGAGGAGTCCTTCACACACTGCTTTAAAAAGCGCAATAAAAGTGAGGTCCCAGCGGGAGGCATCACTGTGAGAAACGGCTACAAGTCCCTCCGCAGTGTTAGTTAATCCATCAACAGGAGACAACTCCAAAGCTCGCAAGTCAACCAAAGTCATTGTCTGGCTGGCGAGAGAGTCGCTTTATCGCGCACAGCACTGATACGTCACGTCGACCGCGCTCTCACACGTGAAGATATCATTATCTTCATTCTGCATGGACTGGACGGACACGCTCCATCACGCCTTCCTACTGAACATTATTTATTCCATGTCCGTGATTCTCGGGGGCTGATCAGCGACGTGGAAACTGAGGAAACGTTACACATGCGGGCTTTATCTTCAAAACTCTGATTATCTCGACTCCAATTCTATTTCTAGCAATAAAAATTTCGTCCCGTGTGGCACAAGTGTCTACTACAGACAAGAATTTCAAACCGCCTTTTTCATCAAAACATTACCTCTTCAAAAGGAACAATAGCAGTGGCAGCTTACTGATTCACTATGTATTGTCAGACCATTCGATCTGTGCCCCTTCAGCGCTGTCGTCGTTCTTGAAAAAGTCAACGCCTGTACTCACTCCATTCCACCCGCTTTTCTCCCACCACGTCAAACAGCAGGCCACGAACCTTGTCGAATAGGGATGTTGCCAAACTTCCGTCAAAAGGTGTCATAAATAAGTGGTCCTCCATGCTACAATATCATTTCTTTCAATCAAAATATATCTTGTATTTCTACATTTTTAAACCGAAATCCCATGTCTCGACTCACTTTCCGTAGTTTTTCTCTCCAACCTTGGAAATTATTGCTTCTCTCGCAACCTTAAGTAATTTCTTCAATGTCGGAAGAATCTATATTTAAAGATTCTAAATCCATTGCACTTATCTGCCAAAACAGTAATAATATGTATTTGCAGTACTAAGTACTTTATATTCTAGAGAAGTAAATTAATGACAAGACACACAAATCAACCATTCCATTTGGTTGATCAAAGCCCATGACCATTAACTGGAGCTGTTGGAGCAATAGTAACAATAACAGCACGATATAAAATTCTTGTATCTTTCTTCTTAAAATATACATCGGTTCATATCATCTACAAGAATTAAAAGTTCTCTTGATCTGTTCTTCCCTGTGATTCTACCTTTTCATCTCCTCCACAGACTCCCTCTCTCCTGATTTTCTTTATTAGGCGCTCTAACCTGCCTATATAAATTACATAGCATGTTGTATTAGTATTAGTTAAGTAAGTAATTTTAATACGAAATCAATTCAAATAAAATAAGCCTCACCAGTGATCGCAGCTGCTCTTTTCGTTGCCTTATTTATAGGAAAGGGATATTGACCTGTTTGTTTCTCTTCATCGCAAAACGCTATTACGTACTTGCTTAATAATATTTCTTTCGCCACTCCGTGCTACAGTGTTCATGTTAAATTGACAACACTGGACTGCAAGTGTAGGCCTAAATAAACTGTCCTGCAAGAAGGCTCAAAATTGTGAGTAGTGGGGGGAGAGAAAGGGAGAGAGATAGAAAAGAGAGAGATGGGAATTACGGTTCAGTTCGCATACCTTACGGGGGACACAGATCCGATGGTCCGACAATATACACATAGGAGATGACCAAGGAAACAAATGGCAAAAATTAATGGCTGTCTAAGACAGGGGTGTCCATTGTCCCCGATATTATTTAATATATATCTGGACGAGAGATGCACTATCACCTTTACTTTTTAACTTTGCTCTAGAGTATGCCATTAGGAAAGTCCAGGATAACACAGAGAGTTTGGAATTGAACGGGTTACATCAGCTGCTTGACTATGCGGATGACGTGAACATGTTAGGAGAAAATCCACAAACGATTAGGGAAAACACGGGAATTTTACTGAAAGCAAGTAAAGAAATAGGTTTGGAAGTAAATCCCGAAAAGACAAAGTATATGATTATGTCTCGTGACGAGAATATTGTACGAAATGGAAATATAAAAATTGGAAATTTCTCCTTTCAAGAGTTGGAAAAATTCAAATACCTGGGAGCAACAGTAACAAATATAAATGATACTCGGGAGGAAATTAAACACAGAATAAATATGGGAAATGCCTGTTATTATTCGGTTGAGAAGCTCTTATCATCCAGTCTGCTGTCCAAAAATCTGAAAGTTAGAATTTATAAAATAGTTATATTACCGGTTGTTCTATATGGTTGTGAAACTTGGACTATCACTTTGAGAGAGGAGCATGGGTTAAGGGTGTTTGAGAATAAGGTGCTTAGGAAAATATTTGGGGCTAAGCGAGATGAAGTTACAGGAGAATGGAGAAACTTACACAACACAGAACTGCACGGATTGTATTCTTCACCTGACATAATTAGGAATATTAAATCCAGACGTTTGAGATGGGCAGGGCATGTAGCACGTATGGGCGAATCCAGAAATGCATATAGTGTGTTAGTTGGGAGGCCGTTGGGAAAAAGACCTTTGAGGTGGCCGAGACGTAGATGGGAGGATAATATTGGAATGTATTTGAGTGAGGTTGGATATGATGACAGAGAATGGATTAATCTTGCTCAGGATAGGGACCAATGGCAGGCTTATGTGAGGGCGGCAATGAACCTCCGGGTTCCTTAAAAGCCAGTAAGTAAGTAAGTAAGTAAGTAAGTAAGTAAGTAAGTAAGTAAGTAAGTAAGTAAGTATATATCTGGACGATGCCATCGAAACATGCTGAATCTTTTAAATTATAATTTTAGAGTAAACACAATGAATTTGAACTGTATACTTTTTGCGGACGACCAAGTTGTGATATCAGAGTCTGAAACCCATCTGTAAACCGTTGCTCATGAATTATTTCAAATGACAAAGCATTACAATTTATCAATATCACATTAAAGTAAGACAATGGCCTTTAAGGATAAACAACATGAAATGTCAAAAATTGTAATAGATTAAAAAAATATTGAGCCAGTAAGCGATTTTAAATATTTAGGCTGGAGAACTTACTATCAGAAAAAATGGACATGGAAGAAAAGGTACATAAATAAATAGATATAATAATAAGTAAATCCTTCGAAAACAAAGTAACAAAACATACACATATGAAGTTATATAAATCAGTTACATTACCAATAGCCTACTCCTAGACGACGCAGAAACATGTGCATTAACAAAAGAAGACAAAAAAACACACACACAATCATCACAATACAATATAAACATATCACTATAAATAGCCTAATATATAACATAAAGAAAGAAAGAAAAAGGCATAACAAAATGTGAACACTAAGTCAAAATAAATGAGTTATACAAAGTATAAAAATATGAATTTTTTTATTGGGTTATTTTACGACGCTGTATCAACATCTAGGTTATTTAGCGTCTGAATGATATGAAGATGATAATGCCGGTGAAATGAGTCCGGGGTCCAGCACCGAAAGTTACCCAGCATTTGCTCGTATTGGGTTGAGGGAAAACCCCGGGAAAAACCTCAACCAGATAACTTGCCCCGACCGGGATTCGAACCCGGGCCACCTGGTTTCGCAGCCAGACGCGCTGACCGTTACTCCACAGGTGTGGACGATAAAAATATTAAAATAGTAATAGTCTAATAATATAAAAATTATAATAATAATAATAATAATAACAATAATAATAATAATAATAATAATAATAATAATAATAATAATAATAATAATAATTTCAGGTCATTTCTCTTTAATTTTAGGGTATTTCTCAATGACCTTTAGATCTCAAATGAAATATGTTTATGCATTTTTGATCATTTATATGTAATCAAAATCCTAGTCATACTTATTACATTTACTATCAGATTATTCCACCTTCTCTTTATTCGTGGTGAAATGATAAAGTAAAATTTAAAGTCCGATAGATTTGTAGCTAGTAAGTCCGAATTACCTAAGATAAATATTTAATAATTAAATTATGTACGACTAATATAGCCTAAATTGCATCGAAAGGATTACCGGTATTGAATATTTTCTAAATCCTTTTACATAATAAAAAGTTTGAAGTATTCGGAGAAAGTCATTTTAGCTGTACGAGTTTACAAAGGAAGAGTCCTCTAAAATGTAAAACCGGATAGGAATTGCATTAGCAGTCACTTGGACCATGAAGGGAGGGGGGGATCCTTCGTGTCGCGCAGGTTTCATCTTATTCCCCTCTTTGTGAAGGATTATAGCGATGACCGCAGGGGGAGTGACTGTCGCATAAATGATGGCGTAATCACATAGCATAAGATCATGCGAGTTGAATAAATACGCCGGCACCCACTTAGCAGCTGACCGCAGCACGATCTGCCGCAGGGCCTACATTATACACGCGTAATCGACGTCCTCCCTACGTAGAGTTCACTTTGTAATTATTTTAGCGAACATCTCTGCTCTTTGTTAGATGAGAGATGGAGAGAGAGAGAGAGAGAGAGAGAGAGAGAGAGAGAGAGAGAAGAGAGAGAGAGAGAGAGAGGTTTCAGTTTTCAGATTCGTGGAAGGAAAAGACTCGCACGCCCAAGTGTCTGTCCAAATTCATTTCTGATCTACGAGCCTGTACAGGGCGTGTAAAGAGAATGCTTACAAAACTGTAAAGATCTAGTCTGCAATGTTGACAGATTTATAGTGCACTAGTGGCTTGTGCACTAAGTTCATTAGACGTTCAAATAAACATTTTTCAGATTTATTTTCAATGAAGAATACCACACATTCGGAAAGTTATTTGCTTCCATAACAATAAAAGATACTCTCTCTCTCTCTCTCTCTCTCTCTCTCTCTCTCTCTCTCTCGAGCCAATACTGAAGAGAACCACGCATATAAATATCCACACCACACCTTCATTAAATATATGAAAAAGACCCAATCCCACTTGATTAGCCTAATAACTATAAAAATATTTTATTTTTAATAATATTATCTTACCTAAGTTTTATATTTTATTTTTTTTATTTTATTGGGTTATTTTACGACGCTGTATCAACATCTAGGTTATTTAGCGTCTGAATGAGATGAAGGTGATGGTGCCGGTGAAATGAATCCGGGGTCCAGCACCGAAAATTACCCAGCATTTGCTCGTATTGGATTGAGGGAAAACCCCGGAAAAAACCTCAACCAGGTAACTTGCCCCAACCAGGATTCGAACCCGGGCTACCTGGTTTCGCGGCCAGACGCGCTGACCGTTACTCCACAGGTGTGGACTCGTAAGTTTTATAGCTTTCAGTAATATATACTATATATAGGTATATAGCCGCCACTCACTAAAATATAGAAGTCAAAATCTAATTTAAGTTGTTCTCTACATCTACTTATATAACCCCAAAACGTTTCACTTTCATATCATCAATATGGCATTAATATGTATAATTAATGAAAAATAGTCACATCATGGCATTAACTACAATAATATTTAATTTATAATGGTAATAATGTCATCAAACCACCTCAAGTTTTGTAGTTTTTAATGTCCAATACACCGCTGTACCCAGAAAATTACACACCACAGAATCGAACCTGTAAATAATTTTTAGTAAGTTAAGTTTTTAATAACCAATTTAATTTGAGCTCTAAATATGTCAGCATTCTTGCAGATCATGGCCTTCGTGTAATATTGTTTACTGTAGTATGTTTTTTGTTTTATTCTATAATGCAACACGGCCGACTTGATGCTCGCGTCGCTTCTCCTTTACAAAAAAAGCGAAGGTTATATCAAGTCGGCCGTGAATGCTATTAGCTAGTTCTCAAAACTGACGACAGATGGATTTTGGAAAATAGGAAAATTATGTTTAAAAATTGACATTTCACTGAAAACTACTATTTTTCCGAAAAACTTTGAGTTCCAAGCTTCAAAATGAGGAGTCATTTATTAAAATCCGTCCAGCAGTTTTCCCGTAATTTCCATTACCAGTTCAAATTGTATATATATAGTTTATATACAGCAGTCTTGCGATGATGACTAGTAACTTCGAACTAGAGCTCTTTTATGCCCGCTGCGCGCGCGCGGAGCTCTTTTACCTGTAAACATTGCTAAAGGATGTATAGATCTTAGAACACAGCGCATCATGACGGAACGGAAGCACTTAAAGTATTTAAGGAAGAGTGGAAGATACAATATTTATGCTTCGAACATAGTGATGAAGTCCAGTGTTTGATGTGTAAAAAAATTATCATTTGGAAAAAAAAAGCAACATAAAATGGCATTATGAAACGCAACATGAAAAAAAAAAATAGGCATTATTCAGGAGAAGAGAGAAATAAATTGATTTCGGAATTGACATCGAAGGTAAATTAATTTACATTTTGGTAGATTGTATCTAGATTCCTTTTATTACTTTATTTTAAATGTATTGTTGATGTTTTATTTGTTGCTTGTTTCTGGATATTTACGTTTGTTAGACTACATGTTTCTTTAATTTAGACATAATATTTTATCTTTGATTGCACTTTAACTTTTACTATTACTAAGCTCGAAAAGCTAATTCACTTTTATTCCAGTAACTATTTTCAAGATTTTGAGCAAATATGAATTAAACATTTTGAAAACTTTGATGCAAGGAGCTTTTTTTAGTAACATCAATATAAAATATACTTAAAATATAATTTCAAAACTATTAGACCTAATTGCACCAAATTTTGTACAGATGATATTATTGTAGATTTGCTTATATAGTATAAATTTCACAAAATTTGGCCGAAAATTTTGGAAGTTTTAAAAATCACACATATCCCCTTAAATGATTGACCCCAAAAATTACGATGGCTCTCAATATCTTAATTTAATCAATTTGTTTTTTCGTGTTACGAGCATCTCACAATTCACTCTAAGAAAACTCATTACATAATCACGACTGGAGAGTAAGGATTACATTTTCACAATGACACAATCAATATACTCTATTTCAATCAATATTGCCATTATTATTTTTTCAACTAATACTCAAAAGTACTTAGACATCACACACGTCGAGCAGGTAGACCCTATTAGTTTCTCCTAACCTATGAAGTGAAGTATTTACATAATAAATAATTGCTTTTAAGAAGAAAATTGTTTACATACAATTAACTTTTTCTATTTCTCTTTTTGTTCCTAAAAAACCCTTCCTATTGCGATTTATTTATATATGTGCATGTATATTAAATAACAGAATAATTAGCCCTAGTACATAGCCAGAAATTTAGTAACGCAAATTATTGTAATAATTGCTGCCTTTATTCGTTGCATGTGCATGTACATCCCTGATGTCTATGTTACGATGTTATGTAGTGGATGCGCTATGCGCTCGTGATTAAGGTCGAGCTCTTCTATCGTGATTGGGAGCTAATATCGTCTCATCCCTGATATACAGGGTTTTCATTTCAAAACTTCCCACTCTAAATAACTATTTATTTCAATGAAATTTAATTTAAGGCGAGACTCCAATGAATATCACTAAAATTTTCCAAAACATTTTTATTGGCTATTTCAGTTCTATAGAATGTATATTATCACATTCTAAATAGATTTAATTCAATTTTGATTACAAATATATTTAAAATGTTTTTAAAATAGGGGAGTAAGGGGGCGTAGCATTTACAGAGCTGTCAAAATTATTTTTTCATCAAAGAATTATTTTTTTTTTTACAAATTTCTGATTACAAATCTAGTAATTTTTCGTTCTAAAGTTGGCTCCCTGAATTTACTAAATTAATGTAACGGAGGAGAATTTTATGAGCTACATAAATATCCATTTTACTTTCAAATCCATTTTTCAGTAAGTTTATTGTTCTTGATTCAACACCAACTTTTTTATGCAAAATATTAATCAATCTCTATACTGTATTATTAATAATTATTAATATAATCTCAAAAGGAATATTTTTAATGTAATACTTCATTTGCTTCATACAGAAGCATTATGGTCACGGGTAGTTTGGTTACAATTTTATTGTTGACTGCCTCCGTGGTCTGTTGGTCAGCATGCTGGCTTCCAGATCAGGAGGTCCCGGGTTCGATTCTTGAAGAAGAAAAATTCCCATTGGTGTCTAGAGTCTGGAAACTGGAAATTTGTATGAAATTGAGTGTGATTGTGAGTGTGCCGGGTTAATATTAATTAACCAATCATCAAAAATATAAAATACATCAGGACTGTCGCTGTTTAGTAACCTGAACACACGTTTCAGCGTCACATTGTTGACAAGTAACTCCATCTCTTAGCATAAACATAAAGCATCTAATAGATCATACCTGCACAAATAGCGCTCAACGAGCGCGCGCGCTCGTTCCGAGATGGAGAGGAAGATACGTCAGAATGACATAGACTTGCTATAGGTAGAGGAGAGGGAAACGACCACTCAGCTATCTAGTGGAGTGCAGTGTGTAGGTCTATTTTCAGTAACTGTTTCACGTTGCTTACCTACTGCTACAGTACAGTATGGAGGAATCTAAAAGACGGATCGTAACATTTAACATTTAACGATTTACAGCTCGAACTTATTGATCTTCATTGTGACCTAAGGGCTAAAGATCGTTTGAATATACTACTATTCTGGTTGAGTTTTACAAGACTAAACATTAGCAATAATATCCACGACTACACAGGCTGGCTGTGAAAATGATTGATATGTTTGGCTCAACATTTATATTTGTGAGCAACTGTTTTCTGTAATCAACTTTATTAAAGACAGACATCGAACATCTGTAACGATCATTACGATCAGTAGGCTACTGTTCCTTTCACCTGCCAACAGCATAAAACCTCGTTTTGATGTACTGATAAATAAAAATATAACAAAATGATATTGTACATTTAAGTAGCTAAAGAATTTCTATTATTTCTGTAAAATGAATATTTCTTTATTAATTAATAATAGTCCAAGATAGTTTTGCAAACATTGAACGGGAATTCATTTCACAACCACTCGTAATAGTACTCCCTTTTGTGTATATTTTGTACGAGATCACCCCTTCTTCCAGTCCACCTTCATACAGAGCGCAGCTAATATCTGCATTCCGCTCATGAGCTGTGAGCCGGCCCGGAGAGCGCAAACCTAGTGCAGGCCTGTAATAGATGCTACAGAGTTACCAACAACGAAAAAAAATATATTGTTGATAGGCTACAGTTTTATTGACGAAATCAAAATAATAAAAATATATTCTCAACAGAAAATTGTCTTTTATGTATTAGAGATGTTCCTGTTTTGATTTTCTCTAGATAAATCAAAACCTCTAGTGAGATTACTGTAGATAACATCAATAAAACTGTTCATTATCATCATTATATTACTCTCGTATGAAGTGAATAGGGACTGTCATCTTTATACCCTCTAACTTGTGGTCTAGTAAAACACGATACGCTGAATTTGAAGTCCCAACTCGTTAATGGTCAACGAATCCAACACAGGAAATACGCAAGTGAGAGGAAGTGTAACAAGTGAAATTCCACGAATCTATCCGAAAGGCCTGCGTGTAAGTCGTGATCAAAGGGGAAGCGGGCGGCTCGTAGCCATGTTGTTTTGTTACTGCTGCCTCCCGAACAAAGAGATAACCACTGCTAGACGCTCCTTAAATACATGTCACAAACTCTGTGGGCTTTGTGAAACTCCGCTGTTTGTTGCGCTAACAAAAAGGGCTCAATTTTTTTTCCCCCTTGAACGTTGTGAACGCATGTGCGTAACCACGAAATGAATTATGGGCACTCCGAGTATCTGTGCACCCGTCCCTCTGTCAGTTAATATTTGCACGCCTATCTGACGCCACCCGTTCTGTCTCGTAGTTGGGGGAGGGCCAGTGTTTGATAGTAATATTAAATATGCGACATTTCTGGAACTTTCTCTTAACATAATACATTATCCGACTGTATCAAATGCCGCGGTCCAGAGTTTTTTTACATAAAGTTCTGTGTATTAAAATACTGCATTAAATTTTACACATAATAATAATAATAATAATAATAATAATAATAATAATAATAGTTTTATTATCCCTGGCAGAATTAAGGCCATCAGGCCTTCTCTTCCACTCAACCAGGATCAAATCACATACAGAAAAATACATAGGCCTACCGGTATACAAATATTAACTTAAAAATAATAATAAACACAATAAAGTAAAAAAGAGAGATTGAATACATATACACAATCAGTACTTACTTACTTACTTACTGGCTTTTAAGGAACCCGGAGGTTCATTACCGCCCTCACATAAGCCCGCCATTGGTCCCTATCCTGAGCAAGATTCATCCAGTCTCTATCATCACATCCCACCTCCCTCAAATCCATTTTAATATTATCTTCCCTTCTACGTCTCGGCCTCCCTAAAGGTCTTTTTTCCTTCGGCCTCCCAGCTAATATTCTATATGCATTTCTGGATTCGCCCATAGGGGAGATCCGGGCAAAAGGAATAATCCGGGCCTATTTCTTAGAAACGCCAACAAGTAGTGCTATGTTGGGGAATAATCCCTACCAGATTTTACTGCTGGAACTGACTTGCCGTCATTCTAGATAGTAAGAGAAGTAGTCAGCCTGTGTTTGAAGAAAATTGACTGTTTTCTTAAAATATTTCAAGGTAAGAAAAACATATGTACAACATACAGCACTGCAGAAACTCTTTGTTATGTGATAGTAATATATAGGCGATAGAATTAGTTCTAAAATGCCATACTTACGAAGAAGATTATTGACGTTTATGTTTGTGTAACCTTAAATGAGAAGCGAAGTGGCGTCTGCGGGCAAAGTGGATAACTTATCCACTATATAAGTGTCAGCTGTATTTTTTTATATATTTGTCTATTGTTATAACGCGTGTTAAATCATTTTACATAGTGGAGGCATTAATTCACACTAATTAAATTATAAATCAGCAACATTGATCTTAATTTTTACTTAAAAAGGTCGTAATGTGTTTTCAGATGGTTTAATTTTTCAAACGGAAGACGGAGCAAGCCAAATGGTCTGAAGAAGCCATGAAGAAAGCACTAATAAATAAAATCTTCCAATCAGTGGTTCTGCTATCTGGCCATACAACCATAATGTGTTTGTTGATGAAGAGTTTGCTCCAGAAGAACTTACAGATCGCCCACTTGAAACAGAAATCAGCGAAACGACATCTGGCTCAGATTTAACAAATTCTGCGGTGCCAGCCTCTTCAGCGGCTGAAGAAACAGTTAATGCTCACTCAGAATCAACCACATCTGTGATGTCGGCATCTTCAGAGATTGACGAAATATTCAGTACATCAATTACACTGATTAACATGGTGTTTGTGTGTTGATTTATTTTTATTATCAGTGAATAGAAATTAAATAGATAGTTGAAAATGTTATAGGGATATTCACTTTGCCCGGGTTAATTATTCGCTTTGGCCGTGTACCCGGGCAAAACGAATAATTAACTATATTTTTTTTCTCAAATCATATCACTCTCCGTAGGTAGAAACGAATTGCTGTTTTGTAGATATGTGGACAACCTGTGTCACAACCAAAGTCATTAAGTTTTTATTTCGGGAGCACTAAAATATAGCCTGTGGCATTGTTTATTCTTAGCTTATCCACTTTGCCCGGGTTTCCCCTACGTGCTACATGTCCTGCCCGTCTCAAACGTCTGGATTTAATGTTCCTAATTATGTCAGGTGAAGAATACAATGCATGCAGCTCTGTATTGTGTAACTTTCTCCACTCTCCCGTAACTTCACCTCTCTTAGAGCCAAATATCTTCGTAAGCACCTTATTCTCAAACACCCTTAACCTATGTTCCTCTCTCAAAGTGAGAGTCCAAGTTTCACAACCAGTCCTTGGGAAGAACAGTATGAATGACCTATTATTATTCTGTATAGTTGTGAAAATTAGACTCTCACTTTCAGAGAGGAACAGAAGGTAAGGGTGTTCGAGAATAAGTGCTTAGAAAAATATTTGTGACTAAGAGGGATGAAGTTACACAACGCAGAACTGAACACATTTTATTCTTCACCTGACATAATTAGGAACATTAAATCCAGACGTTTGAGATGGGCAGGGCATGTAGCACGTATGAGTGAGTCCAGAAATGAGCATAGAATGTTAGTTGGAAAACCTGAGGGGAAAAGAATTTTGAGGAGGCCGAGGCGTAGATGAGAGGATAATTTGAAAGATGATTTGATTGAGGCTGATTATGAAAGTAGGGACTGGAGTAATTGTGCTTAGGATAAGGACTGATGGCGGGTTCCCTAATAGTACATTATGCAACGAGCCTATAATGATAGTAATTAAGACGCAAGTATGTTTGTTTATGAAACGAGCGCAAGCAAGTTTCATAATTTTCATACGAGCGTCTTAATTACCATTATAGACGAGTTTCATACGACTTTTTATGCTCGACCATATTTCTAACTTGAAATTATTCAGAAGTATTCATTTTATTTGTATCTAACTGAAGAGCGGAACTGACCTTGTGCAATACCTCGTAAATTGTGAGATGTGCGCAGACGCGGAAGTATTGATTTTTTCCGAGGAACAGATCTCCACATTGACCATGATAGCCTATAACCTACAGAGTAAACTAAATATTAACCTTGATATAACCTTGAAATTAAATTATACATTGAAAAACGAGATGACAAATTGAATTTATTTGAATATTATTTACAATTAACGCTAATTATTATAGTAACAGAACATAACCTTCTGCGACAGCATTGGATTTCCAGCCTCCGTGACGTTTCCCTCGTTGTCTTTCGATTGCATATCCGAGAATAATCGAAAACCTGCATTTTAATGAATAGGTGTACTTTAATGACATGCATTAAAGGACTGCTACCAGGTGTATAATTACTACATTTCGGCATGGTCGAGCATAAACGTATTTTGTAAATAAGTAAATAAAAAAAGTATGATCGCTGAATACATAAAAGAAATACGAAGAAGCGAATTCTAACTTATTGGGGTTGGTATAGCCTAGCATAGACAAATAGTTGCATCTCATAATGATCGGTATCACGATAGATAAACTGTAGTATTAGTGGCCTGTAAACGGAGATTATTGTGTACACAGAGCATTTTAGAGGTCTCAGTTGCACAGGAAACAATGCCGGCGGATGGCATTTATATAGCCAATATAGTTCGCTTCGTATATCCAGCCTGGAGCAATGCAGCTATTTGGCAATTGTATTGTAGAGGACGATGTAATACAATCACTGTCTCCGAGATTATGTGTACCCCATCCTACTTCCAGGAATCCGGGCTAACGTCTTCAATACAGAACTGTGTGTTGTAAAACTGAAGTATGCAAGGGCAAAGACAACAGAAGAATCAGGTTTCGAGAGGCGAACATTTGTCTAGCTATTTTCGACATATAACATATCGAGTAAAAAAAATATGACAAATATACGACCTAGTAAAATCTTTGAAACTGTATTTCGAAATAAGAGGACTTTCCTGCGAAAACTTGACCTGACATAGGCCTATACCGGGTGGCACAAAAATCACTTTGCACTTCACATTACATTTATTTTCTGTAATTATTTCACTTCTTTTTGTGTTCAAATTGTTTTCCTTCCAGGCGACCGGCGTAGCTTAGTCGGTTAAGGCGCTTGCCTGCCGGTCTGAAGTTACGCTCGGGTGCGGGTTCGATCCACGCTTGGGCTGATTACCAGGTTGGGTTTTTTCCGAGGTTTTCCTCAACCGTAAGGTGAATGCCAGGTAATCTATGGCGAATCCTCGGCCTCAGATCGCTAAATACCATCTCGATATCACCAATTCATCGACGATAAATAACCTAGTAGTTGATAGAGCGTCGTTAAATAACGAACTAAAATATTATTTTCCTTCTTAAATAGATGGAGGACAGTTAAATTCGAATTTATTTCCTAATTGATACACAATTTTAATTTTTTGTTTGTTGAAATGTTACTGCTGCAGCTTCATTCGAGATAAGTTAAAAAAATTGTGGCGTGGAAATTAAAAAAAAAGTTACAGTAATTTACTAAAATGAATATATCCGAGTCATTTTTTAAGACTATTGATACTTTTACTACGTCATACTATTTTTGACAAATAAAACGGCACGAAAGGAGTCTTTCAACCAATCATAGCTGCTTATTGCACAATGTTATCACTTCCCTAGTGTTGTTTAATTTTATCACTTCCCTAGTGTTGTTTAATTTTATCACTTCCCTAGCATTTGTTTGTTTTTATCACTACCCTAGCATTTGTTTCTTTACAATATTAAGTTATCTAAATTAGATAAGCACGGACGGCCCATTTGAAACTTAATATTGTATTATAACTTGCTTATCGGAACAAATCAAAACAAAATGAATTTGTTTCTTTGTTTGCCAACATTTCAAATTGCAAATACTTTACGGTACTACAAAACATGCTTTCCGATCGTCATTTGTTTCCCGCATAGATAGTCGACTGAAAATGGCGGCCCCGTTCAAAAGTTTTGGTGAAGCTAAGATTAGTGAAATAAAATTTCAGTTAGTGAATTAATATTTTATTGTATTATAGTACTTTATTTGTTCTAATTTTATATACTTTCTTCTAATCGTGTAATAGTCAATTAAATCCCACTCGAGTTTTGATTTTCTATAGACAGATCAAAACCTCTAGTGAGATTACTGTTGTTAAAATGAAAATATCTGTGGTATTTTATTCCTAAAATCAAGTTCTTTGAAAGGCACGTCGCAGATTTTTGTTTTTTTTTTCAATTATCCCTCCGTAAATTACAAGATTTTTTGCAACCCTTGGATGCGTATTTTTTAGACAATATGAAATTCGAAAGCTGGAAGAGTATTTCAGACAGAATTATCAGTGAGAATATTCCAAGCACTCTGCACGATAAGGGCTTCATAATGACATTACACTCTGTTGTTTATCACCAGTTTAATTCACCTGTCCTCAAAGACATGCTAATATACGCGTGGTAGAGGAATGGATATGTGACGAAAAACATGTGAGAAAATTTGATAACGTTCTTGCAACATTATTGCATGTTGGAAACAGTCTGTGTATTACAGAAGACTGAAAAATCAGCCTATATAAAATGTTTGTACTGTCAAATGGCTCTTTGTTCCGACCACTTCATTTCGAATCCACATTATTTACTTATGACTTATAAGGAACCTGGAGGTTCATTACCGCCCTCACGTAAGTCCGCCGTCGGTCCCTATCCTGAGCAAGATTAACCCAGTCTCTATCATCATAACCCACATATCTCAAATTCATTTTAATATTATCCTCCCATCTACGTCTCGGCCTCCCTAAAGGTCTTTTTCCCTCCGGCCTCCCAACTAACACTCTATATGCATTTCTGGATTCGCCTATACGTGTTACATGCCCTGCCCATCTCAAACGCCTGGATTTAATATTCCTAATTATGTCAGGTGACGAATAAAATTCGTGCAGTTCTGCGTTGTGTAACTTTCTCCATTCTCTTGTAACAGCATCTCTCTTAGCCTCAAATATTTTCCTAAGCAACTTAATCTCGAACACCCTTAATCTTCGTTTCTCTCTCAAAGTGAGAGTGCAAGTTTCACAACCATACAGAAGAACCGGAAATATAACAGTTTTATAAATTGTAACATTCAGCTTTGTTGAAGAGCAGACTGGATGACAAAAGCTTCTCAACCCAATAATAGCATGCATTTCACATACGGTATTTATTTTGCGTTTAATTTCCTCCCGAGTGCCATTTATATTTGTTACTTTTGCTCCAATATATTTTAATTTTTCCATCTCTTCAAAGGATAAATTTCCAATTTTTATATTTTCATTTCGTACTATGTTCTCGTCACGAGACAAAATTATATACTTTGTATTATAAACGCTAATTTATAATAAATAATTATAGATATTACAATTTTTCCACCTCTCCAAAGGATAAATTTCCAATTTTTATATTTTCATTTCGTACTAAGTTCTCGTCACGAGACAAAATTATATACTTTGTATTATAAACACTACTTTATAATAAATAATTATAGATATTACAATTTTTCCACTTCTCCAAAGGATAAATTTCCAATTTTTTTATTTTCATTTTGTACTAAGTTCTCGTCAAGCGACAAAATGATATACTTTGTATTATAAACGCTACTTTATAATAAGTAATTGTTGTTAACCTTTCTTTTATAATGATAAATGAGCCGAAACCTTGTGTTACAAGTCCCTGTGACCTACGGACGGACGGACTCACGCACGCACACACACACACACACACACACACACACATACAGGTGGCGAACAGAAAACTAATTTATGTACTATTTCTTTAACATGCAATATTACCTTAAACACTACTTTACGAACGTCTATTATGTAATGACAACACGGTTTAGAACAAAGACGAAAGAAAAGACGAGCGAATCAAAAGATAATTGTGAAGTGTTCTTGTTAGGTGAAGACATAAGCCATAATCCTGCGTTTTTATGGGCGCTAGTTCTGGCGTCTTCAAGTGCTATTGAACCCGGTGACGTCCACACTGCCTTATCTCGCACACCCAGGCGCATCATTTGGTCTTGTTTGTCCCGCTTGTGTGGATATAAGTTATCTGGGCTCACGAGCAGATTTAGTGTCTGTGCGGAACTTGCTGAGGCGCGGCCGCTTTGACTTGTCGCTGTCTTCTCGGGGTGAGCACCACTCAGACCTACTTATTTATTCAATGTCATTATTTAAACGTGAAGTGATGTTTGTTTATCACGCCGTGCCGCGAAGACATGGGACTAGCTACCGCAATCTCTTCACCCTTAACTTCCTACTACATCAACTTCATATGCTTTACCATCTTCTTCATTTCAGTCGCCGTCTTCTTCATCTGTATCACCTTCTTTTTCTTCTCTCTCAATTCTTGTTCTTGTTTTTTCTGTTTTTGCTTCAACGTTTTCATTTCATCTGAATCCCTAAAGCAGCGGTGACCAAAGCGGGTGTCGTGATTACATCGTGTAATCACAGACATTGAAACGGGTACGAGGAGTTTCCTATACATTGCTGTGTTTTTCATTCACATACTCAATGCAAGCAGTGGCGGTATCATGTCGCTCTTCAAACTCTGTCTCTACAAGCAGTAAGAAGTGTTTTCGTAAAGAATGAGAAGGAGAACTTTTTTGTTGTTCTGTAGGACAAAATTAATATGTTTACATTGCTCAACGGTCCAATTAGGAGTATATAATAGTACATTATGCAACGAGCCTATAATGGTAGTAATTAAGACGCAAGTATGTTTGTTTATGAAACGAGCGCAAGCGAGTTTCATAATTTTCATACGAGCGTGTTAATTACCATTATAGGCAAGTTTCATACGACTTTTTATGCTCGACCATATTTCTAACTTGAAATTATTCATAAATATTCATGTTATGGTTATGTGCGAACTGACCTGAATTGTGAGATGTGCGCAGACGCGAAAGTATTGACTTTTTCCGAGGCCGAATGTCATAGACCTTGATAGAGAATAAGATGAACATTAGTCTGATATAACCTGGAAATTGATTTAGAATTGAAAAACGAGATGACAAATTGAATTTATTTGAATATTATTTACAATTAACGCTAATTATTATAGTAACAGAACATAACCTTCTGCGACAGTATTGGATTTCCAGCCTCCGTGACTTTTCGCTAATTGTCTTTCGATTGCATATCCGAGAATAATCGATACTTGCGGTTTTATAACGGTACAAAGGTGACTTGTCATTGGCTGAACACCTGAACTTTAATGAATAGGTGTACTTTAATGTGGTGCATTAAAGGGCTACTTCCTGGTGTATAATTGCTACATTTCGGCATGGTCGAGCATAAAAATATTAATTGCCACTCTGAATAATGTATTATTATTATTATTATTATTATTATTATTATTATTATTATTATTATTATTATTATTATTATTACTACTACTATTACTGACCACTAAGTATATGTTTCTATAATTCTTCTGTACATGCATAAATATTAATATTTTTAGATCTTCTCCTTAAAAGGATGAAATTATTAGGTTTTATCTCAATTTTAATCTTCATAATCTTTAGATGAGGGTAACTATTTATTAGTTATTCATTTAATAATAATGTAGAAAAACTGATTGAATATTATTTGCCAACGAACTGTTAAACGCCAGGAATTGACATTTCTTAAATCATAGCCAGGAAGAGAAAGATGAGATAAATAAATGTAAGGAAGTCAGCCATCTAATGGGATTTGAAATATCTCGTGCTCTAAAGCCTTTTAATAGAACAGAATTTCTCAAAATAGCTTAAATAACTTGTCTATAAGAAGTTTTTCATTTTGAAAAGCTACGAATTTCTCGACCAAGTATCGAGAGAAGAATTTAGATAATTCCTGGTTATATTCAAGAGGAAGGTTAAAAAAGGAAGCAAGAAAAATGGTATATTATTCTCTCGCTCTTGATGACAGTAGTGGCATTACTGATACAGCATAGCTTGAGGCAGGATTGATCAAGATGTTAGTACAGGAACCACCACTGGTTGTAGTTTTCATACTAACTACCTTTCCTCCGTCTCCCTACTTCATAGGATATCTACCGCATGTAATCACTGCAGCTCGAGTTTTGGTTACCGCTGCCCTAAAGGCACAATTAAAAAAAGAAAGTAAATAAGTTATATTTGATTCTACTCGTCTACCACACGATCAAAATTTATAATGTACAGTAGTGGCAAAAAAAACCGGTCCGATCCTTGTAGATGATTTCAGAGCCTTGTTCACTCCGGAGCACGATAGACTGGTAACTAAGACTTTCGTGGTTCGAATCCTGCCTGGGAAAGAAACTTTATTTTGTTCCTCATTCAAATTTATTCCCAATACTTTCCAATTGCTGGTAAAATTCATGTTCTGGGAATAATAAGTTAATTAAGTAGTAAAATATCGCTGCAATCGAAAAGTATTGGGAATAAATTTGAATAAGGAACAAAAAAAAGTTTCCTTCCCAGGCAGGATTCGAACCACGAAAGTCTTAGTTACCAGTCTATCGTGCTCTGGAGTGAACAAGGCTCTGAAATCAGCTACAAGGGTCGGTCCGGTTTTTTTGCCACTACAGTACTTTAATCTTTTCCTAACGGAAATAAGTTCTGCTATAAAAAAATTATTTTTTATTTGCTTGAGGTTTCACATTATTTTCATTTCGTCTTCTAGTGTCCATATACAGGGTGATTCACGAGGATTTACCGCCACTTACGGAGTTTATTTCTGAAGACATTCTGAGTAAAAAAGTCACATAAACATTTGTCCTAATCTCAATATTTTCAGAGTTACTAATTTGAAGTTGTTAGAAAAATACTTTTTTTCTTTAGTTTTAATTGTAACAGAATATTACAAATAGAGAATTAACTTGAATAATTTCAAGGGAACAATTGTTCCGGGACCGGGTATCGATCCCGGGACCCTTCGCATAGCGTACGAATGCTCTACCGACTGAGCTATCCAGGAACTATACCCGACACAGTCCCAATTTTTCCCTTTATATCCACACAACTCAAGTGGGCTGACAAGGCGCGAGAAACTCAACTTTGAGTGCACACCAACTCTGTGTGACTTGAAATTGTGGTTTTCTGTTAACATACCTACAGTGACGTATATACTATGCAAATCTGGCTTTCAGGTAAACCTCCCTGTGAAGCATACTTGAATAATAAGCAGACTTGAACCTGGGTAGCTCAGACGGTAGAGCATTCGTGCGCTAAGCGAAGGGTCCCGAGATGGATACCCGGCCCCGGAATAATTGTTCCCTTGAAATTATTCAAGCTAAGAGTTTTACCTGAGAATGAACTATTCAGAAGTGTCATTTCTTTAATTGGCTAGTGTTCTGAAGCTAAAAATGTGTTGTTAATTGCTTTGTACAGATTTTGTTTTCCAATTTTTAACTAAAAATTACATCATTCTTACGCACTTATCATAAAAATTGTTACAAATTATATGACTTAAGGACCTTGATTCTTTACAGTTTAATTATGCATCCAAATGCACAGTCTTAAATAATTTAACCCTTTCAGACCTGAATTTATATTTTAAAAAATTGAGAAAAAAAACTGCTCACGTAATCATTCTGGGGATCCAAAATTTCCAAATCAAGTCTTCAAAGAAAATCAAAATTTGGGGACAATTTTGACCCCTGGGGCCCCAAATTTTTAAATTTTATTTTCAATTCAGGTATAGAAAAGTTTCAAAAATAATATTCTCCTTTTCTATCGCATTGAATTTTTCAAAATATTTAAAAGTATCGAAGATATTCCAAAAAAAAAAAAAAAAAAAAAAAAAAAAAAAAAAAAAAAAAAACAATGTACTCTATAATGTACATCAGACCTGAAGGGGTTAAAAAAGTGGTGTGATTTGTAATAATTGCTGTGATAAATGGATAAGAAGAATGTAATTTTGTAGTTAAAAATGAAAAAAAAACAAATTCTGTACGAAGTTTCTATGGAATTAACAACATATTTTTAGTTTGAGAATACTAGCTAATTAACGAAATGATGCTCCTGAATAGTTTATTCTTTATCTGTAATATTCTTTTACCCTTAAAACTAAAGAAGAATAATAATATTTTACAAATACGTGGGGTGGCAACACTGCTGTGAAAGCGAAACGAGACGGAGTTAATTGTTGTCACTTCTACCGCATGTTAGTCTATCTCTGCACTCTTCCCCCCTAAAAGAACTCTCCGTCCGACTCACAGCGCATGCGCTGTGAAGAGTGAAGTTAGTCTCCTGTTAGTTACAGCTCTAAGCGGTTGTGTTTCGCCATGTTTACAAAGCAGGAACAGCGATCTTGGCTGAATGTTAATGTACAGTATTTCCGTCATTTTTTAAGCAGCATTGCGAAGAAAGCGCTCACACGTTTTGCAGAACCCTCCCATCATTTTGCAGGATAACGCAGGGGCGCACATGGCACAGCCTGTAGCTGATTTGTACTGTCGCTGGGGGTGGGAAGTGCTTTTCCATCCACCACATTCACCGGACTTAAGCTCTTGTGATTATGACTTAATTCCAAAGATGAAGGAACCACTTCGTGACGTTCGATTCCGGACTGTTCCCGATATTCTGCAGGCAGTAGGGCGGTCCATCAGAAACATCCACAGAACAGGAGCTGCTACAGGGATACTACGACTTCCACATAGCTGGCAACGAGTTGTAGACAACGCTGGTTACTACATTGAAGGACTGTAGAAGTTTCACAGATGTATCACTTATATATTCGTAATAAATAAATAGTTGGCATTATTAAAGTTATAACCCGTGTAATTTCAAATTAATGCAATAATTTATTTATTTATTTATTTATTTATTTATTTATTTATTTATTTATTTATTTATTTATTTATTTATTTAGAATATTAACTTGCAAAAACAACAGCACAAGGCCAATTACAGTTTTGCACGATACAAAACAGAACAAAACAACAAATGATGATGAGAATGAATGATAGAAAATGGCAATGAGATGAAATACAAACAATATAATGGTCTACATAAATCATTGATCAAATAATAATTATAAAATTAGTACAATGAGATAATTGAAATAATGGAATAGTCTACATTAATCAATTGACCAAATGCAAGAAATAAAATGGACAAATAATTATTAAAATTAGATCAGTGAGTTAAAAACTCAAAGATATACTACACATTAAATGGATCCAAGTTGAATCCATGCAAATTAGCATATTTAATGCATCTGTAGACCGGAGAGAGAGATTTAGCATTCTTATTATAAAACAATTTATGAAATCTTAAACCATTAGCAGGAATACGAAGACTGATATTGCTTATGAAAGATTCACAATCAATATCACTCTTAATGACTTTGCAAAAAAATAAATAATCAAGATCCTGACGTCTCGTGAACAAACTACCGCAATTGAAATAATTGCATTTAATCTCATATTTATAATCGGAATTTGGTAAAAATCTATAAGAACACAAGGAAATAAGTTTTCTTTGAATATTCTACAATTTAGCCGAGTCAGTGGAAGTAATGGAGTTCCATACAACAGATGCATATTCAAGCTTGGATCTAACCAACGTATAGTATAAAATTAATAAACACATAGGAGTGGAAAAAGAATAAGTTATAGACCTAATTAGACCAAGCATTCTTAACGAATGGGTATAAATATATTGCACATGATCATGGAAATATAATTTTGAATCAAGTAGGAAACCAAGGTCTCTAATACAATCTTTCCTAGTAATTACGACATTACTGAGAGAATAGTTAAATTTTAGGGAGATAGTTTTCCGTGAAAAGGAAATAACAGAAGTTTTGGATTGATTAATTTTCATTCCATTTTCAACAGACCATTGTGAAATTGAATTAATGTCATTTTGAAGAATTTGACAATCAACCAAACTATTAATTTTGCGAAAGATTTTGAGATAATAATAATAATAATAATAATAATAATAATAATAATAATAATTTATTTTAGCTGGCAGAGTTAAGGCCGTAAGGCCTTCTCTTCCACTCAACCAGCAAAAAGTGTACGTACATATGTATGAACTTACAAAGAATTCAACAATTTGATTTAGACAAGAGCTACATGTATGGGAGAGCCGGGTAGTATCGGACATCGGGTAATATCGGACAGTGAGTTTCTTTCATCTACCACACGATGATAGCACCTGATTGACATGGTTACGTTTCTGTGATGTCGCATAGAGAAACGTAGCCATGTCATTCAGGTACTACCATATGGTGGTAGACGAAAGAAACGACTGTCCGATATTACCCGATGCCCGATACAACCCGACTCTCCCCTATACAAGAGTTATTTACGAATTAAACAACAAAATACTATGAACTATTAATTAAACACTGAAATAGCGGAATTAAGCTAAAATACATACAATGTTAATATATTTCAAATAATACTAGATAATAGAAAGAGATTATTATGAGGCAATTTTGACAATACAGGACTATCAGGATACATGTCTAAAGGAAGGAGTAACAATGTAGACAGTGATAGTTTTAAGTCAGTACTATTGGAGTGAAATGCTAAGAAGGTTATCTTTTAAGCTGTTTTTAAAAGTGTTTGTCTTGCAGCCCCTAATACTTTGTGACAGGGAATTCCATTGTCGCGAGGTGGATACTGTAAAAGATGATGAATAACGAGATGTTCTATGAAGAGGTATACTTAACGCGCCACAGATGTGATCTGGTATTTACGTCATGGTTAGAATATAGATAAGAGAAACGAGACGAAAGGTAATTTGGTGTTGAAGTGTACAGAATTCGAAAGAGTAAAGACAAAGAGTGTAAAGTTCTACGTTCTTTAAGACGGAGCCACGAAAGACTTGCGAAGGACGGCGATATGTGATCATATCGTCGGATGTTGCATACGTATCTGACACACATATTCTGAACTCGCTGTAACTTGACTGACAGACTGAGTAACGCTGAATATATTGAGATTAGGACACATGTTTATATGACATTTTTTGCTAAGAATGACTTCGGAAATAAGCTCAGTAATGGCGGTAAATCCTCGTGAATCACCCTGTATAACTACGGTTGGACTCCTGTGTCATAGGCAGTGGCGGTGTGTCAGTAAGAGCACAAGAGCACGTGAACACCTTGTTTCCATTAATGCACTAGTTTTATTATTTAATACCGTATTGGCGTAGTGGGGATGTATAATATCAGGATCGAGTATTTTAAACTTCCCGCATCTTGCATAAACTTCTTATGTTAGCTTGGCAATATCCGTTCACGTACAAGCCGTGCTCTTTTCAAGAAGGTTACAGAACTTTCACGCATGCGCGGGAGAAAATTGCCTTTCGCTGGCCGCTTATGACTCGTCAAGAGCACAAAGCATCAAGTGAACAGTGAATCTGTCCTACAGATGTCAGGTGCATCGATGCCTATCGTTTTTTTTTAATTGGGTTATTTTACGACGCTGTATCAACATCTCAGGTTATTTAGCGTCTGAATGAAATGAAGGTGATAATGCCGGTGAAATGAGTCCGGGGTCCAGCACCGAAAGTTAAAGAGCATTTGCTCGTATTGGGTTGAGGGAAAACCCCGGAAAAAACCTCAACCAGGTAACTTGCCCCGACCGGGATTCGAACCCGGGCCAACTGGTTTCGCAGCCAGACGCGCTGACCGTTACTCCACAGGTGCGGACATGCCTATCGTTTACGTGCTATATATCGAGGAGAAAAGTCTGTATTTTAGCCTGCAGGTGTCAGCATCTCACTGTCGGAACGTTTACTTTATGTCGATGTGTGTACAGTGCTGCTACGAGAGTGTAGTTTGTGAATTACTATACTTCAGTTTCGGCATATAGCATAGTTTGGCTTTCAAACACGTGCTGGCTGAATGTGATGGTGGTATGAATTTAAATATCTGTATGGTGGTGTATATTATTTGAGAATAATATTTACTGGCATGTATTTATAGTAATCAATCCATGCGAATGGGATTACAGTACTGGTATAGGCTATAGTGTATCAGTGTGTTGTGAATCAAAATACAGTATATTACTGAACACGCGCTTTTGTAAATTGTTTTATGTATTAATTTTTAACAGACGTAAACAATGAACTCTGTTCAAGTAATTTTGAAGATGATACATATATAATGTTAACAGTTTTCAGAAACTGTTGTTGAATATGGCCATTAAGTCATTTAATATGCGCTCCTGTATAAATATGACGTGTATCGTCTTAAATGCAGGTAGTAAGGCCGTAACGTAATACTACGAGAGGAGTTCTGCCGGCGCCGTGGATCGTGTCCCGGCATGGCTCAGTTGGTTAAGAGCACTCAGCGCGCACAGCTGAGAGGTCCTCGGTTCGATTCCCGGTGCCGGTACGAATTTTTCTCGTACTTAATGGTAATAATTTTGAAGAGTAAATAACTGGGTAAACTGGCTTTCCAGGAAAAATTGGAAATAAAAAGACTAGGTTTCATTATTATTATTATTATTATTATTATTATTATTATATGTTGTTTTGAATTTATGTACGGTTTTTTCGACAGTGAAACATTGGAATCATGACATTTCATATTAGGCTAAAAACGTACGATTTCAAATTCTCTTCGATTTTGGAACACAAAATTGTAAACACACATAATAGATTAATTCCTGAAGTCAACGACCTGAATATTCCACCTGTGAAACTGGATAAAACAATCATCCCGTTTAGCTTTACCGTAAAAAATCTCGGAGTGCATTTCGAATCTAATCTTAGTTGGGATACGCATATTAAATATACATGTAAGAAGGCATTCTCTACTCTCCATTCACTAAAAAGATTGTATCATTATCCATCTAAATTAAAACAGACGCTGGTACAGACACTCATTCTACCTCACTTCGATTATTGCGACGTTTTGTTCAGTGATCTCAGGATTGATTCCGCCCAGAAACTACAGCGTGTTCATAACGCGTGCGTCCGCTTCATTTGTAATGTTCAATACTATGATCATATCTCACCTTCTTTCAAGAAGTTATCATGGCTTAGGTTACATGAGAGGATAAATCTGCACTCACTTTCTCTCGTATATCGAATTATGCACACTTCATCCCCCTATTATTTATTCGCTCGTTTTCATACTCTCTCTCGCTATCATAATATTAATACTCGATCACAACGCGATAACACGCTAGAAATTCCACTTCACACATCATCTCTGTATTCCTCATCTTTCACTGTTGCTACCTCTCGTCACTGGAACTCTCTGCCGCCTGAAGTCAAGGGCTGCCGAACATTGAAATCTTTCAAATCCAAGTTAGAAAATTATCTTATGACGAGTTGCCAAACTAACTTACTATTATGACAAGTGTTGTATTGCATGTTTCCACGTATTCACATTTTTTTTTTATGTTCTAGTGATATTTAACTTATTTTATATTTTTGTTTTCATATTTTCCGATAATGGTATATCTCTAATGTGATAAGTTGAGCTATATATAAACATAATTTTACTTACTGTGTATACTTAAAAATATTGTATTCATTGTATGCTTTGTACTGCACTATTTTATTACTACTATTAGTATTATTATTAGGCCTGTTATTATTATTAATATTATTATTATCATTACTATTCTTATTTATTATTATTATTATTATTATTATTATTATTATTATTATTATTATTATCAATAATTGTCTTATTTTTTTATACTTTGTAGGCCTCATTTATTTTTGACCTGCTGTTCACATTTTATTATGCTTTTTTCTTCCTTTCTGTATGTTATATATTATGTCTGATTTCTTCTTACTTGTTGTTTACATTTTATTATTATTATCTTATTCAGTTTTGTGTGTACTTTGTAAATTTGTAGTGTTTCTATAACACAGTTTTTACTCCTGGTTGAGTGTTTTTTTATTGGGTTATTTTACGACGCTGTATCAACATCTAGGTTATTTAGCGTCTGAATGATATGAAGGTGATAATGCCGGTGAAATGAGTCTGGGGTCCAGCACCGAAAGTTACCCAGCATTTGCTCGTATTGGGTTGAGGGAAAACACCGGAAAAACCTCAACCAGGTAACCTGCCCCGACCGGGATTCGAACCCGGGCCACCTGGTTTCGCAGCCAGACGCGCTGACCGTTACTCCACAGGTGTGGACGGTTGAGTGTTAGAGAAGGCCGTATGGCCTTAACTCTGCCAGGTTAAATAAATCATTATTATTATTATTATTATTATTATTATTATTATTATTATTATTATTATTATTATTATTATAGTATTTTATCACGAGCCGCCACTGGTCATAGGGTCAGCGTAACATCGTTTTCTAATACAAGAGAAGACACGGAATTAAGAAGGAACAACAAACTTTGTCCTAACCAAGACTGGAAACCGCGACCAAGGTCTACGTGCAGCGTCTGCTACATACTGTACATCACGGTCACGAAAACATATAAGTAGTGCAAACAATGTGGTTGTTAAGGTTAAGGAAATCTGCGGCGAATTAGACAAACGCATCCACAGCGCTGCGTGTCGCAGCAGCTGGAAACTAATCAAGGAACAACTGAATTTATTAGCGTCCGTCGGATGAAGTTCCCACTTGATGTGGTCAGAGGTAACCTTACTTCAAGCCCCGTCGTCGTTGTGTGAGCGGAGCTGGGGTGAGGGCAGAAAACGTGTTCGAAGTAGCTGCTCCATCGATCGTCCAAAAAGCCAAAGCAACCCAAACAAGAGGGGGAGGTTTTGAAACCCAAGCTGTAAACAAAGACCACAACAAGCCCTTCCCTCTTGTTAGCAGGTTTTAGAGTTGTCCAGATTAGTTGCGTCAGGGAAAGTTCGTCCCGCTGGCTTCCTAATTATGCGGCACAAAGAGACAACAACCGGCTTTCAATTGTCCTGCAGGAGTTATCGTTGAGTGTATCACAATACGCGATTCGGAAAACGGATACCTGCTCCCTTCATTAGCGAGGGGGTGGCAGCGATTCAAGGGACATGTCAGTAGGACCATCTTCGGCTCTACTAGACTTAAGCCCTGAGCGTTTAGATTTTCCATCTGATAGATTTGCCCAGAATTCCTTAGAGCGGCTTGCTTTACACCACTGGTTTCCAACCTGTGATTGGAAAGGAGCATTTTAATTAAACTTGCCTTTATTATGTTTTCTGATTTTTTCAGCTCCGGAATATCTAAGTTATATATATATATAATTTGAACTGGTTATGGAAATTACTGTAAAACGGCTGAACGGATTTTAATGAGTGACCCATCATTTTGAAGCTTGGCATCCAAAGATTTTCATAAAAATAGTAACTTTCAGTGAAGCGTTAGTTTTCCTACATAATTTTCCTATTTTCCAAAATCCATCTTTCGTCAGTTTTGAGAACTAATTGTATTTCAGCAGTCGGCCGTGATTTCAGAATAAAACAAAACACACACTACAATAAAAAAAAAAAACAGACTATTACACGGAGGCCATTACCTGCAAGATTGCTGACATATTTAGAGTTCAAATTCAATTGGTTATTAAAAACTTCAAGATTTGCTAAAATAATTTACAGGTCTGATTCTGCGGTGTGTAATTTGTTGAGTACAGCTGTGTATTGGATATTAAAATCTACAAAACTTGAGGTGGTGTGATAACATTATTACATTAGAAATGAAATATTGTTATAGTTAATGCCAGGATGTGGTTATTTTTCATTAGTTATACATATTAATGCTATATTGATGATATAAAAGTGAAATATTTTTGGGTTATATAAGTAGATGTAGAGAATATATTAAATTAAATCTTCATTTCTATAATTTACTGAGTGGCGGATATTTTCCAAATGAACTTACAAAACTAACGTAAGAGAATAATATTGTTATTAAAAATCAAATATTTTTATAGTTATCAATCAAATGCGGTTGAGTCTTTTTTTATAAACTTATTGGCGGTGTGGTGTAGATATTTATATGCGTCATTCTCTTCAGTATTGGCTCGAGAGAGCGCAAAAATCACAATTCCTAAGGAAAGATCAAAAGATATTACTTACTGATAAAATAAGAAGCCTACAAAATTTGTACTCTACCGATCATTTCGGCAAGATCTCTCAGCAGGATAACATGATTTTACCCTCTACATTTCAAGCTCTACGTGCAGCAAGATGCTATGTCTATTGTTCGAAAATATAGCAAACCTGACTTTAACTTTCACCTACAATTCCCAATGACCTGAAATAGCCATTGCTTTACTGCCACATGAAAACCCACTGATCGTCCTGACATTGTTAATTGCGTTTTCGCGTTGAAACTCAAAAACTGAAGGTGGATAAGGTCAAGAAAAAGTATTTGGCATAAAAAAAGCATTCAGAAGGAGTATATGTCATTATTATGGAAGCAAACAACTTTCATTTTTCATTGAAAATCTGAAAAAAGTTTTATTTGAACGTCTAATGAACTTAATTTGCAGCATTTGCTGCACAAGCCACTAGAATATTATATGTCTCTCTCGTGTTAAATTCTATCGTACCTGGTTAACATGTTTCGGCCTATTAAGAGCCTTCTTCAGAACTGGTTGTTGCAGGTCTTGGTGCCTTTTGTTTTGTTTCCTGTGAGGGTGTGTTTGTGTAGTGTAATGTGGAGTCAAAGAGTGTGTGTGTTCTGAAATTGAGTTCTGTGTTGAGAATTTCATTTGGATGTGTTTTTGTGTCTGTATATTTCGTAATTTCGTATTGTACTAGTGTGTTTAGTTTCTGGCTTTTTGGTTGGATGTGTAGAATTTCTATGCCTGTGTTGATGTCTCTGTAGGCGTGATTAGCATTTGTGATGTGTTCTGCATATGTGGAGGTGTTTTGTAATTTTGTTATGGCTGTGATGTGTTCTTTGTAACGTGTTTGAAACGATCTGCCTGTCTATCCTATGTAGAAGTTGTTGTAGGTGTTACATTTGATTTTGTATACGCCCGTGTAGTTGTATTTATTTGTTTGTTAAGATGTTTTTGTAGAGTATTCTTTGTTCTGTATGCGATGTTGTAATTTAATTTCTTGAATGAGGTTGCAATCTTGTGTGTGTTTTTGTTTTCAACACATATTATATATTTGAATTTTTCCACCTCTTCAAAAGATAAGTTTCCAATTTTTATATTTCCATTTCGTACAATATTCTCGTCACGAGACATAATCATATACTTTGTCTTTTCGGGATTTACTTCCAAACCTATCTCTTTACTTGCAATCTGAAGGAATAACCCCCCTGAAATTAATGGCATTACTTACAGGTTCGCCCCATATATTACAATCGTGTTTGTTGATTTTTTTTATAATTTTGCGAGGAAATTGCTAATTTAAAAGGTACGGCACAATTTTGTAATTTATTTTACGTGTCATAGGAAATTTATGTTATTACGGAAAATTTCGTCTGAATGCATGTAACTTATTCATATTGAACAATATATATTGTATAATCTGTATGTATTTTCGTTATTCTGTCTATAATTTTCAATTTTAATATGAACCAGATTGACAAAGAATAAGAATAAAGTCTTTCATTAGTTTGAAAATTAGTTATGTTATTGCACAACACAGATTCACTTTTGTGTCTTCATATTTCCAGACTTCCATTCTCTTATTTCGACTCCCTTTTGTACATAAAACTGTACATATAGGGCTATAATACAGTCATGAGTATGTAGACTACAGAAAAAGTTATACATTTGGACACTTTCGACTGAATCATATAGAATACCGCAATTGTACGGAAGCACTTCAATATCTAATTAAATTTAATTAATTACCAGCAGTTATAACTAAGTGAAACAGTAATTGAAGCGAATATGATTCCGGGAACGAGTTACTCCGACAAAATTGAATTCTGTGTGTACTCAGGGGAAAGCCGGCAAAAATTTTTGGCGTCATTTCTGCACAGGATGCGGATACTCGTCATGTAATAGAAATGTGTAACATGGAATTTTCCATCCTTTCTCTCCTTTATCCCCACCCCTCTTTTTTGTGTTTGCTAAACTCTAGCAAATACTCTGGAAAAAAAAATGGGCAGAGTTACCCGCTTCAGATACGTACAAGAGAATTTTTGTACAACTCCGCTGAAATATCGCTAAAATGATATTCGCTTCTAATCCCTGGAGTAGCGCATAAATCATATCACTAGAAAGGAAATTCGAGTCCCGGTGCGGACCGCAGAGTAAACATCCATGGCTATTTTAATGAGTTACCTTCCGTTTCATTACAGTGTAAGGAAAAGTTTCATAGTTACAAAATACAAATGCGGGGAGAAATCAAATAATCTCGGAGGGATCCCGGTCCGGGTAAGCGAATGGTTTGCCGGAATAGAACAAACGACAACACAGCACAATGGTCCGAACAGAAAAAAAAAACGTGCGAGTCAAAGCATTTTTGTATGTTGTGCCGTGCAGTCTATTGTTTTCTGTAAAACAGGAAAAAAAGTATCGGAAACAAAGGAAGCGGCTTGTAAGATGAATTTAAATGGATTTTTAGACAAATTAATTAAAACTAAATCCACCTCGTTGAAAATCTGTATGATAAAGTTTCTCGATTACTTGTTAGTGAAGTCTTTGCAGCGTAAAATACGATAAAACTTCACTTTACAATATAACAAACAAACCCATAAAAGTAATAAAGAAAGAAAGGGCATTGATATCTGAAAACAAGAGAAAATCAAATTTATCGCGTTTATATTTTCCAATAATGTTAATTGTTTATTTAACAATTTTACACACCTTACTCTCCCTCTATGTAGCACAGTTTCTACTTATTCTAAGGAGTTGTATTCAATCTATGGTACGCGTACAACTAGTGGCACGCGGAGTTGTCTAAAGGAGTTCCCATCCCACTGTATGCATGTAAAAATGCTGACATTTATTTTAGTGTACTTGTTGATAATTACTGCATTATATTACAGTTTCTTTTGCAATATCAACTCTTGTTTTTTCTTGCTTGAATAACATTTTACGTAAATCATTAATTACTATTATTATTGCATCAATAACTACTGTGTAATAATAATAATACTTACTTACTGGCTTTTAAGGAACCCGGAGGTTCATTGCCGCCCTCACATAAGCCCGCCATTGGTCTCTATCCTGAGCAAGATTAATCCAGTCTCTACCATCATATCCTACCTCCCTCAAATCCATTTTAATATTATCTTCCCATCTACGTCTCGGCCTCCCCAAAGGTATTTTGCCAACTAACACTCTATATGCATTTCTGGATTCGCCCATACGTGCTACATGTCCTGCCCATCTCAAACGTCTGGATTTTATGTTCCTAATTATGTCAGGTGAAAAATAAAATGAGTGCAGTTCTGTGTTGTGTAACTTTCTCCATTCTCCTGTAACTTCATCCCTCTTAGCCCCAAATATTTTCCTAAGCACCTTATTCTCTAACACTCTTAACCTATGTTCCTCTCTCAAAGTGAGAGTCCAAGTTTCACAACCATACAGAACAACCGGTAATATAACTGTTTTATAAATTCTAACTTTCAGATTTTTTGGCAGCAGACTGGATGATAAAAGCTTCTCAACCGAATAATAACAGGCATTTCCCATATTTATTCTGTGTTTAATTTCCTCCCGAGTTTCATTTATGTTTGTTACTGTTGCTCCAAGATATTTGAATTTCTCCACCTTTTCGAAGGATAAATCTCCAATTTTTATATTTCCATTTCGTACAATATTCTCGTCACGAGACATAATCATATACTTTGTCTTTTCGGGATTTACTTCCAAACCTATCTCTTTACTCTAACTGAACAAAATGAAACAATATTCTATATAACTTGAAATACTATCGATACATTAAAAATGCTCTTCTAATATTAAATACAAATATTTAACCTTCATTACACAGAATGTTTCCCCATAAATTATTTCTTGAGGCAATGACACTCAAAACAGCACAAAAACATGATTTTAAATAGAGTTAAAATGTGGGAAATTTGGCTTTCAATAACTTGTTGACATAATTTCTGGCCTAAAAATTCCTAATATACAGTTATGTCAAAAAAATTAGTTTCTTAGCTTCAGTAATTTCAGAGATAACAGAAATAATTATCTCAAAACTTATGTCAGTGGACTTGGATTGTTCTGCATGTCATTGCTTCAACTTTTATCTCTAAAAGGACTAAAAACGATCAAAATTTTATTAAAACATTTGTTTGAAATATCTCAAAGAATAACCTTCTGAAATTAATGCCATTACTTACGATTCACTCTATATGTATATATACAGGAATAAAAGCGGCAAAATTAATTGAATTAAAAGTGAAGAGTGTCATTTTTCGTCATTTCTGTCTTCAAACTTCCATTAGAAATAAATAATAAAAATACTAAATAACAAAGCGAGTCATGTAATAGTTTTGTTTCTTCCCTTTTTTTTAGAAAAGTGACGTCATACTGTAATCCGAGAGCACGAATTACTAATGTCTTCATAGCTATTACATCTACATAGACACGTGGTTGTTTCGTAACAGAAGAACTGTTACAAATACGTATCACGTTGTAATGAGAAAATGACATTCAATTTTTCATTAGCCGTAATGTTTTCTCGTTTCGTCAATGTCATTTGTTCACCCAGCCCGGTCCTTAATGAAAGCAAGATAGAATCCGTTGGCATGACGACTTGTCCATGCGCTCCATTACTGCTTGCGTCATGCCGATACTATCATATCGCAATTTCCCATTCTGACGGTTTATCATTCTTCTTCCCCGCTGAATGATGCAACTTTTTTCCGCTGTATCCTGATTGTTATTAATTAAAAGTAGGACTCGTTCAGTTTTATCGCCGGCACAAATGGCCACTTTGACGTCCAGTGATTGTGTTTTGACAGCTGGATTAGCATTTTTGGGGAGAATCCCTCTTCTATATACTATCAGACTTAACGTACAATACAAATGAACGATATCTCGTTATTTTCTTCGCACACTAATTACTGTATATTAATCTGACAGAATGTTCTATTACTACAAATGCTATAACCCTATAATGCAAAGAGGAATTAAAAAAATTATAAATCCAACAGTCATTCAATAAAACTATATAGCTGTGTCGTCGTCATCATTTGACAATGGTTTCAAATCCATATGAATGCGTGTAACGTCTATACTGCAATTATGGTAATGGAATTAGAATCTATACTAATAATAAATCTGTAGCCAAATTGTTTCTGGTAATTTTCGATTTTCCAAAAATAGTTGGTTTTAACATGTATAATTAACCATCCTGAAACCGAAAATCGCTTTTATTTATTTATTTATTTATTTTTTTTTGTATGTCTGTCTGTCTGGATGTTTGTTACCTTTTCACGCGATAATGGCTGAATCGATTTATATGAAAATTGGAATATAAATTAAGTTCGTTGTAACTTAGATTTTAGGCTATATCGCATTCAAAATACTTTACTTAAAAGGGGGGTTATAAGGGGGCCTGAATTAAATAAATCGATATATCTCGCTTATTATTGATTTTCATGAAAAATATTACATAACAAAAGTTTCTTTAAAAATACGTTCCGATAAGATTTATTCTATACAAAATTTTGATAGGACTGATATTTAATGAGATAAATGAGTTTTAAAATTACAATAACAACGCCATCTAAGGCGCTGTACTGAAATAAAAACAAATGACTTCGTCTATAAGAGGGCCTTGGACAACAACAATCGAAAGCTATTAAACATAGCCTAAGAGAATGTTTCTGTGTTTGTATGAAGTAATATCGGAAGCTAATTAATTGTTTAATTATTATTATTATTTCACCATTGGAAAGTGTAGTTTCTCTAGATGGACATAATTCTACAATGTTATTGCAGTAACTTCTGAAACATATAGCAAGTAATATAAAGTATACACATTAAAACTAAATGATATGTCAATCTTCATTAAACTATGGTTGCATGTAATAATTAAAAAACATGTTAAGGGAATTGTGATTGCACCAAATGATTGCTCTCTGGACCAAAATGGCCGCATTTTAATTATTTAAATACAATTTAAATTAAGTAACATAATAAACGATTTATCCTTCTATCAAACACGAATGTTCCCTCGATCAAACGTCCTATTTTAATTATGTAATTTCTTTATATTTATTTCTAACAGGTGCAGCGGAGCGCACGGTTACGGCTAGTAAATAAATATAAATAATTGATTAAATGGCGATCTTACTCGTGTTAATTGTGTAAGCATGTGCGGCTTTATTACAGCTGTTTCGGTGTTTCTTCACCTCATCCTCAGAGTTAAGGCCATAAGGCCTTTTCTTACACTCTACCAGGGTTGATTACCTGGTTGGTTTTTCAGAGGTTTTCCCCAACTGTAAGACGAATGTCAGGTAACCTATCTCCTCATCTCGCCAAATACTATCTCGCGATCACCAATTCCATCGACGCTAAATAACGCAGTAGTTGATAAAGCGTCGTTAAATAACCAACTACAAAAAAAAAGAAAATTTCCATTTAGTTACTTGAAACCGAGCCTGCATTACCTGAATTTATACCCTGAAATAGTGTCACTTGAGCTGCGGTGAAAGATTGAAAAGTATGAAAAATAAAAATGAAACATTTGCAAGTATGTTTCTTCATTTCGTTATTTCAAGACATCTTCCCAAGTACTTGAGTAGCTTTTCCTCTAGACTTGGCTTGCTCTGGAAAGGAGCGTCAACGTAGAGGAAGGTAAATAAAAATGACCCTTTACACACAACCCTCAGAGGAAGGTTCACATTTATTTTCCACTCCAGTTGATAAAACGTCGTTAAGTAGACCGACAAGAAGACTAAAAGCCAATACGAGGACCTTCCTGTGCCGCATGCGCATGGTGGAGTGACGAGAGCATAAACAAACTGGGGAGTCGCCGGGCTGGAGCAGTTAGCACGCTGAATTCCATTAAGACGACGCGGCGATGCCCCAGGTCTGAGAGAGAGACTGCTGTCGAGCGAGCTCAAAGAAATAAACATCGCACAATCGCACAAGATGTAGCCAAGCTCATTTCGCCAGAGCCTTTGAATGGAAAGCATTTGAAAACAAAGAGCAAGGGAAAATATTTGGACTCGGATCGAGAGCATCAGAAATTCTAGCGAAGTTAAACACTAATTACAGCCGGCGTAATTCATATCACCATCCCCGGAAAATGAGGGAGTTAATTTTCTGGAGTGAGCACGCCGCTCCTCCTCTTGGATTATTTTAGCTGGGAATTTCTTTGTTTGGAATCCTTCTGGATGGAAATTTCAACTCATTCTGTGTATCATAGAGCATCTGGCCCTTTTCTATCTTGCGTACACATAGGAGTCAGTATCATAATTATCATTAAAGGACGGAAAAATGTGCATTATGTCTTAAGTTTAGTGTCAACAGACTATAGTGTTATCATTCAATCACAAAACAGCGGCAAGAGAGTACAGTCTGGTAATGGGAACCCCATCACTCCATTCAATCGATCAATAAATACTGGAAAGAAGTTGTAATGTAGTTATGATGGTTTAAAAACTTACCTCAAATGTTAACTGCCATCGCTTGGTGATTAAAGGATGCATTATACTGAACCACAATATACTTACTTACTGGCTTTTAAGGAACCCGGAGGTTCATTGCCGCCCTCACATGAGCCCGCCATTGGTCCCTATCTTGAGCAAGATTAATCCATTATCTATCATCATATCCCACCTCCCTCAAATCCATTTTAATATTATCCTCCCATCTACGTCTCGGGCTTCCCAAAGGCCATTTTCCCTCCGGCTTCCCAACTAACACTCTATATGCATTTCTCGATTCACCCATACGTGCTACATGCCCTGCCCATCTCAAACGTCTGGATTTAATGTTCCTAATTATGTCATGTGAAGAACACAATGCGTGCAATTCTGTGTTGTGTAACTTTCTCCATTCTCCTGTAACTTCATCCCTCTTAGCCCCAAATACGTATACATCCCCAATATACAATATACATCCGTAAATTATCGAAAGAGAAAGTTCGACGTCCCTCACTCAAACAGTTTTTCAACATCGAAAAGCTTCTTCCCGTGTCACAAGATGTTAGAGGTGCAAATGAAAAAAGCGCCATAGTATCGTCGTTTTTCCCTCAACTCAAAATGTTACATATGACTGTATAACCGGTACTTTTTTTTGCAGAATTTGTGGAATTTTTCTTTCACCTTTTCGACTCTAAAATGTTGATTATCAAGTTTCTTGATCGGAAAATTTGCAGATATCATCATATTACATAAATCCACATTAAATTCAGATCGTGTATGTCTTTCATTATTTGATGTCGAAGACCTTTGTACGTTTTCGGCATGTTTCTTGCTGTTACAATGCCGCTGTATGTAATATTTCCTACGTATTTCAATTTCAAATTTGCGCACGACACACAAAATATTTTCTCCTTGCGGAATCAAAATCTCTCTTCCGTATTTATTTCTTAGACTGTTTAATTCCAAATCCTTCGACTTAGATATTTTAAATAACTTTTACACAACACTACTACTTGCACAAAGGTAATAAACAATATTGTAAACACCTGGCTTCCTTCCCCATATGACTAGAAGTTGATACTGAAGGTCATTTGTTGGTTCCTACTTGTACTTCCGCCCTCTCGTAGTGCATTTATGTTATTGCGCTTGTATCTGTGACGTCATCCATACTTCAGACCAAACTAACCTGTATCGCGTGGTAACGCACATTTTTCCGCCCTCTAATCATCATCATCATCATCATCATCATCATCAATTTCTCTTCTTTTCTTTGTTATTTTTTCAATTTTTTCATTTCACTCATTGTATTCCGTAGGTCTTACATTAGCATTGAAGCTTTGGAACAAGTCAACATTTTACAAGATTACAATTTTTTAGCAAGATGAAATGAGGTGAGACCCAGGATTAACCATACATTACCTGGCATTTGCCTTATGGTTGAGGAATATCTCGGGAAAAACCCAACCAGGAAATCAGACGAAAAGGGGATATAACCCAGGCCCGAGAACAGCTCCGGACCAGCAGGCTAGCGAGTCTGTCGACTGAGCTACATTGAAAAAATATACAGAACATAGCAAGCAGATGATTCAATTTACGAACCTACCGTTTGTGCGACAATTTTCACGAGTGTCATAATAAGATTATCCACGAGTTGGATATAACACTTTATGACATCTTAGTATTATAAATTGTAGGAAATAAATTATGAAAGAAATTCAATTCGGGATCCATAGCTGAGAAAGTCTTCACATGCTCGTATCGATTAGTTACGCCTGGCCTTGACACTGAATGAAATGAATGACCTTGCAGATTATGTTTCCGAAATAATTTTGAATTGTATTCTCATAGTTATGAAACAAAAGGTATGAATTATTTAAGATTGTTTGAACCAAAATGCAACACTGCTACAGTATTTAATCATAGTAGTAATTTAGGCCCAGGAATATATAACAAATTTATATTTAAATATCCTAATCTTGTCAACTCTATTAGTACTAGTATTAAATTTAAAAAGTTATGTATGGATTTTATGAAAATTGAAAAATTGTAAATTTAAATTTATATATTTTTATTGCGTAGTAGACATAAGACAAATTGTATTGTATACTTATTAATTTCAATTCAGGAATCCGCCCCTGAGCACGAGTTCTACTCTTTCAGGGGCGAGCTTAAGTTTTTCTGTATATATTATATTTTATGTTACAATTATTAGCAAAATAAATAAGTAAATAAATAAATAAATAAATAAAATTAAATAAATAAATAGTTACAAATGTTTCTTTATTTTGTTGATACAGTTTCTCTGGGATACAGTTACATATTATCTTAAGTTATTTTTCCACATCCCAATAATCTACCTTACTTACTTACTTACAAATGGCTTTTAAGGAACCCGAAGGTTCATTGCCGCCCTCACATAAGCCCGCCAGCGGTCCCTATCCTGTGCAAGATTAATCCAGTCTCTATCATCATACCCCACCTCCCTCAAATCCATTTTAATATTATCCTCCCATCTACGTCTCGGCCTCCCTAAAGGTCTTTTTCCCTCCGGTCTCCCAACTAACACTCTATATGCATTTCTGGATTCGCCCATACGTGCTACATGCCCTGCCCATCTCAAACGTCTGGATTTCAAGTTCCTAATTATGTCAGGTGAAGAATACAATGCGTGCAGTTCTGTGTTGTGTAACTTTCTCCATTCTCCTGTAACTTCATCCCGCTTAGCCCCAAATATTTTCCTAAGCACCTTATTCTCAAACACCCTTAACCTATGTTCCTCTCTCAGAGTGAGAGTCCAAGTTTCACAGCCATATAGAACAACCGGTAATATAACTGTTTTATAAATTCTAACTTTCAGATTTTTGGACAGCAGACTGGATGATAAGAGCTTCTCAACCGAATAATAACACGCATTTCCCATATTTATTCTGCGTTTAATTTCCTCCCGAGTGTCATTTACATTTGTTACTGTTGCTCCAAGATATTTGAATTTTTCCACCTCTTCGAAGGATAAATCTCCAATATTTATATTTCCATTTCGTACAATATTCCCGTCACGAGACATAATCATATACTTTGTCTTTTCGGGATTTACTTCCAAACCGATCGCTTTACTTGCTTCAAGTAAAATTTCCGTGTTTTCCCTAACCGTTTGTGTATTTTCTCCTAACATATTCACGTCATCTGCATAGACAAGAAGCTGATGTAGCCCGTTCAATTCCAAACCCTGCCTGTTATCCTGAACTTTCCTAATGGCATATTCTAAAGCGAAGTTAAAAAGTAAAGGTGATAGTGCATCTCCCTGCTTTAGCCCGCAGTGAATTGGAAAAGGATCAGATAGAAACTGACCTATACGGACTCTGCTGTATGTTTCACTGAGACACATTTTAATTAATCGAACTAGTTTCTTGGGAATACCAAATTCAATAAGAATATCATATAATACTTCCCTCTTAACCGAGTCATATGCCTTTTTGAAATCTATGAATAACTGATGTACTGTACCCTTATACTCCCATTTTTTCTCCATTATCTGCCGAATACAAAAAATCTGATCAATAGTCGATCTATTACGCCGAAAACCGCACTGATGATCCCCAATAATTTCATCTACGTACGGAGTTAATCTCCTCAAAAGAATATTGGACAAAATTTTGTACGACGTCAACAAAAGTGATATTCCTCGAAAGTTACCACAGTTCGTTTTGTCCCCCTTTTTAAAAATAGGTACAATTATGGACTCCTTCCATTGTTCTGGTACAATTTCCTTTTCCCAAATAGCAAGTACAAGTTTATAAATTTCGCTATATAATGCACTTCCACCCTCTTGTATTAATTCTGCTGGAATTTGATCGATACCTGGAGACTTGTACTTTTTCAGATTTTCTATCGCAATTTCGACTTCTGAAATCGTGGGTTCGGGTATAAATGGCTCAGCAGTTTGTATTTCAATATCGTCCCGATCATTTCTATTTGGCCTATGTACATTTAGTAGTTGCGCAAAATAGTTTTTCCATCTGTTTAGGATTGATGAAGAGTCTGCAAGCAAGTCACCATTCTCATCCTTGATCACGTTTACCCTTGACTGATATCCGTTCTTAAATTCCTTTATACCCTTATATAAATCTCGAATGTTTTTATTCTTACTATTTGTTTCTACCTCATTCAGTTTTTCCTTCAAGTAACCTCTCTTTTTATTCCTAAGTGTACGACTTGCTTCCCGTCTTTCATTGAAATAATTATCTCTATTCTCCTCAACTGGATCCTGTAAGAATTTCAATTTTGCCTGTTTCCTTCTTTCTACTACCATGCAACAATCTTCATCAAACCACGGTTTCTTTTTCTTAGTTTCATAATAACCTATGCTCTGCTCAGCTGCAATTTTGATACTATCTCTGATATTTTCCCACACGCTATTAACATCTAATTCTTTCTCAACTTCGTCGGAACTTTCTAAAGTGGCAAACCTATTCGAAATTTCGACCTGATAATTTTGCTTAGCTTCCTCGTCCTTTAATTTCAAAATATTGAATTTAGTAATATTAACTTGTTGCTCTACTCGCTTGGCTACTGATAATCTTTCTCTTAATTCTCCAATCACCAAATAATGGTCAGAATTACAGTCTGCACCTCTGAAAGTTCGAATATCTACTATACTAGTATGTCTCCGTTTATCTATCAAGACGTGATCTATTTGGTTGTGTGTCAATCCATCTGGAGAAGTCCAAGTATATTTATGTATATCCTTATGGGGGAATGTTGTACTTTTGACAATTAAATTTTTCGATGTGGCAAAGTTGACTAATCTAACTCCATTGTCACTACTAATTGCGTGTAGGCTCTCTTTTCCAATAGTCGGTCTAAAAATATCCTCCCGTCCTACTTTAGCGTTGAAATCCCCCAATAAAATTTTCATATGATATCTAGGGAACTGATCAAAAGTATGTTCCAATTCCTCATAGAAGCTATCCTTTATATAGTCGTCTTTCTCTTCTGTAGGGGCGTGAGCATTTATAACTATGATGTCGCACCATCTACCCTTAAGTACTAAATATGATAACCTGTCACTGATAAATTCGACCTTTTTTACTGCTGATTTTATTCTTTTATGTACAAAGAATCCTGTTCCTAATTGGTGATTATTGTTTCCTTCCCCATAATACAACAAGTAATCTCCTATTTGTGATATGCCATTCCCATCTAACCTAACCTCTTGTACTCCCACAAAGTCTATTCTATATCTAGCTAGTTCTTTTGCTACTAATGTTACCCCTCCTGTTCTATAAAGACTAGTTACGTTCCAAGTGCCAAATCTCAAAACCTTATTCCTTTGCTGTGGTCGTGCCAGAGAATCAGTCCTATTCCGAGGCTTACTGTAGGAATTCGTAACAAGCTGTTTTTTACGGTGATGGGTTGTTAGCCCTTCGCCCAACCCCCAAGCTGGAGGACCACCCCTTATCGGCTGTCCACGACTGCTTATTCAATATATTCGCAGCTACCCTCCATATCTGGAGGCCGTCTCCTCTATCCGCAACCCCAATAATCTACCACACTTCTGAATTTCGACCCATTTTCACTTTTTCCAAGGAAGAAATGCAACCATTCTACACTTGTACAAAGTCCACAACTCTTTACTAAAATGAGAGAATAAGCTGATTGACCAGTATTAACAACTCCCAATATTATGATGTAAGTGACGATCCGGGGTCAAGTTTTCTTCGAATTTCGAACTCAAGAGAATTGTTTAAAATGACAGTTTTTCCTAAAGAAATTAAAGAAAGAAATCTGGATTTCAATACGTGAACGAGGTGTAACAATTCGTTTAAACAAAAAATTAATATTTGCACAAGAAGCCTTTGAGATATTTCTAACTCTATTCCAAAATTCTCTGATCTAAATACATTCATCCTGGCGTAATTAATTTTTTCCCTACAAAAATGTGATTTTTCAGCAAGTGTTCATAACAGAAAAACTTACTTTTCACAGGCATTTGGTCCCTTTATAAACATCAGGGGATTTTACATAAGTTAAGTATAAGTACAGGAGAGCAACATCTATTTCGAAGAGGCGTCCTTAAACTTCTGGTAGAAGTGTTGGGATTCTGTCGAAAAAAGGAGCTGCTGCGCAACAATCGACACCATAAGGCCAGGACCGGTATTGCTGATGTCCTCAAGCGTCGTGGTATACGAGGAGATCCACTGCGTTTCATCCTTAGGTTCGAACAGAAGAGCAGATATTGTAGCCATCCACAGGACTCAATCTAAGAGATTAGTTCTTGATCCTACAATCCGGTTTGAGAGGGATGCCCTGCAGGCACAACACGTTGATGAGGAGAAGAAATCCATTTATGAGTCCTGCATCCTTTATCTAAGTGAGAAATATGACATTCCCACTAGTCAGTGGAGTGTTGCTGGTCTTTTGTTTGGTGCACGTGGCACACTTCCTAAATTCACATGTGATATTTTAAAAGCACTCGGACTCCGATTTTTTGAAATTAAAAAAAATTTGTTGAATATTCTTAAGGATTCAATCCAAATATTACATTACCATTTATATTTTGACCATTGATGATTCTGTTGGGTTTGCATTTCTCTGAATTTTTTACTAAACAATTCCTGTCTTTTTAAATTATTCTGTAGTGCTTTTATTCTGGATCTTTATGGTCACCCTCATTGAGGGCAGATTATTTTCTTTAAATATTTATATATCTTCTAATGTCAGCTCTTTGCTTCCTTCTTGTTGAGTAGACAGTATAGTATCAGAAAAGCAGTGAACAAAAGTGAAAAAAGGTGTGAGTCCATAAGACGTAGGGCAGAAGGATACGTTACATCGTAGCAGGCGATATATCGCCACAATTTCCACTTAGTTACCCAAAATTCGAACTCGGTTCCCTTGTGGAAACTTGCAACGAGCAGCATTCGATCTGAAGTTCAGGTAGAATCTTTTTATGAGGCACATCCATCAGTTCTTTTTTTAACGTCTTGCTCTGAATTCGTTCTTGTGATCGTGCTTCAAACTGAGTATTGCATCCCGGAAGAACAGAACCTAACAAGATGCCGTCGAGCGTTATGAGAGACAAATTTCGCCACACACCATTAATTTAATTCAGAGTTACATCATTATATTTAACTTCGCCAATGGGGAAACTCCGAAAGTGCCGAGAAGTCTAGCAGTGAAATTGGGTTCGTTGGTACGTGTTCATAAACAACACTTCTGTGTGTGTAGTCGGATCATAAAGAACTTCTAATGAGTAAGTTCCAAAGCAAGCAAGAAGAACATATCTCTTTGTGAGATCGTATTTCTTCTCGCTTTTTCATTTCGACCCGCTCAGCGCTACCTTCCTTGAAGCTAGAGATTTTATTCCTCATTTAAATGTAATCAACCCCTCTCCAACAACTTTCCGGCACTGCAAACTGTTGAGTGCGCATGCTCAAGGCTTGAGTAGAAATTAAAATAACATATACAGGAACATCATTTTATTTTTACTTCAATTTTTATTGTACCTGAGTTTTTGAATGTATTCACTTCCACCCCTTCTACTAATGAAGTTCAACCGTCCTCCACACAGATCCAAGACCGCATATACAGTCATAGTAGCCTTACGGTCATAGTAAACAGTACGTTCCAAAATATGTTCGCGTTTTCCAGTGACGAAAGAGCTTTCAATATTGAATCATTTTCGCACAGGTACTGTCGTCCATTTGCCTACGTCGTATCCCGTTTTTTTTTTATATCTTGGGGATTTAGTTGAAGTGAATTTTTATGGCGGGCAGAGTAACTATCTCATGCCCCCATGTTTTAAATTGCTACCAGTGCACTTCATTAGAACCAGGTACCCAGCTTCGAAGCCCTTAGTCCTGTAAACTTACAGTATAATTATTTCCCCCTTTTATCATAGTACAGGTTATCTAAGAAATTAGCAAGTTTTTGTGACAGTAGAAGAGAAAGAGTGGGGGAAGGGAAGTGGTCCGTGGCCCATTTCATTTTTTTAGGGCTCATCCCGACATTTGTCTTACCGAAAGGTTTCCCCCACGAGCTTTTATTTGTCAGCTAGTGGCTGGGCTGTCTTAGCTCTTTTCTGAGAACATTAATTTCTGTTAGGAATTTGACGTCTGCGTAATATTATACAACTGTTTAGAATAACTTAAATAAAAGGGCCTCGTTAAGTAATTAACTGTCACGTGATTTCCTCCCTTTCTACGACCCTACGACATAACTACTTGGACGGACAGTAGATAGTATGTCTGAGTAATTTTATCTTTTCGGATCCGATAGAAGTGGAGATTGAATTTACAGTACGTAAGCTACTCTTTTATAGAGTAGGTACAGAATTATTTCAACATGAGTTACTAGTGCGAAGGACGAAACTGGTAATTGGGATTAGGTACAGTAGTCTATAGTGCGATAATATGCACATTAGAACTAAAGTCTGTATCGAAATGAACGGCCACCATTTTCAAAAATGTTTTTTAAATATACATATTATGATTATTTTTCAATTTAACTCCATTCTCTATAGCATACGCTAATGTGCTGTAGACAGTATAGTATACACTGCATAATGAATACGTCCACATGGACAGCTCAGTTCGTGAGTAAAAACACACATTGTTAATACTGTACTGTATTTTGATTAAACAAAAACCTAATGAAAATGATCAAACTCAAAAGCGCGATATTTCTGAGTTTACCTAAATGGATGAACTACTTTCCTTGCTTCCTATGCCTAGTAAAGTGATTTGTTTGTATATGACGCCAGTATCATCGAACTTCAGTCGTGGGAGGGGGTAACAAACGTCGTTGAGCCAACGGTATAGCCAGGTTAATATTAAAAATGTTAGTAAAAATAAAATGATGTCCCTGTACTTACATCTAGTCTACATTTTCTTGGAATGCTAGAGTGATTTTTAAAAATATAAAATATATAACTTATCTCTGTTCTAGAAATAAATTATTATTATTATTATTATTATTATTATTATTATTATTATTATTATTATTATTATTTATTAACAGTATTTTAGTTGAGGTGATGTTGCGGTAAATGATTGTCTTCAAATGAGTTCATTTTCTTAAAACCTCCCATATTTCAATAAATATTATAAACCAATGTGCATTACACAGGGTGTCCCAATTATTTAATTGCTTATTCTAAGAAGCTTTATCAACTGCTATGTTTATCTAGCGTCTGAGCCAGATGAAGGTGATAATGCCAGTGAAATGAGTCCGGAGTCCAACGCCGAAAGTTACCCAGCAATTCCTCGTATTGGGTTGAGGGAAAACCCCGGAAAAAACCTCAACCAGGTAACTTGCCCCGATCGGGATTCGAACCCGGGCCACCTGGTTTCGCGGCCAGACGCGCTGACCGTTACTCCACAGGTGTGGACTATAAATGATACTCGGGAAGAAATTAAACACAGAATAAATATGGGAAATGCCTGTTATTATTCGGTTGAGAAGCTTTTATCATCCAGTCTGCTGTCAAAAAATCTGGAAGTCAGAATTTATAACACAGTTATATTACCGGTTGTTCTTTATGGTTTTGAAACTTGGACTCTCACTTTGAGAGAGGAACATAGGTTAAGGATGTTTGAGAATAAGGTGCTTAGGAAAATATTTGGGGCTAAGAGGGATGAAGTTACAGGAGAATGGAGAAAGTTACACAACACAGAATTGCACGTATTGTATTCTTCACCTGACATAATTAGGAACATCAAATCCAGACGTTTGAGATGGGCAGGGCATGTAGCACGTATGGGCGAATCCAGAAATGCATGTAAAGTGTTAGTTGGGAGGCTGGAGGGAAGAAGACCTTTATGGAGGCCGAGACGTAGATGGGAAGATAATATTAAAATGAATTTGAGGGAGGTGGAATATGATGATAGAGAATTGATTAATCTTGCTCAGGATAGGGACCAATGGCGGGCTTATGAGAGGGCGGCAATGAACCTCCGGGTTTCTTAAAAGCCAGTAAGTAAGTAAGTAAGTAAGTAAGTAAGTAAGTAAGTAAGTAAGTAAGTAAGTAAGTAAGTAAGTAAGTAAGTAAGTAAGTAAGTAAGTAATGAAATAAAAGAGGGTATTCTATGATAGTAAAAAGGCAAAAATTGCTTTTAGAAAAACCTAAAAATTCGAGCCCTAGCCATGATACACATTTCTTCGACGAGTATGGGAATTCAGTCACAGCCCTTTGTTTCCTTAGGGCCCTTTGCATTGACGTAACAGTATTAATGACAGTATGTCATTTCTTCTTCATCTTACATTCCACAGAAACATCGAGACCCTAGCAACGTGATCATGCAAACAAAGAAATGAATAGCAAACTTCACAGTAATATTTCTTAACGTGAAGAGAAAAGCTTTTCCTTCACTAGACAAGTTGAATCAGCTACGAGTAAGTGTGGGAGGCAGGGTGGGGGGAGCTGTTTGGATTTATGGCAAACTTCAGGAAGCACAGGGCCACTTGCACTTGTCAATATCATGTGATGGATGAAGAACATTTCTTCCAGTTTCTGAGTGATTTCCGGCAACAGTAACAGGGGAGAGCACTGGGAGGGGAAATCTTTACCATCGACAGTTTTCAAGGATTAACTGGGACCTGCGCAGTGCGAAAAACCTTTGTCCTAATGCCAATTCTGAAGCCGCAAAGGTTCCACGTGTATCCCATTACTTGTTCACTTGATTAAACAACGCAGAAATAGAGAAGAAAGAAGTGTTAATAATAGAATTAAACAAAAGGTGACAAATCAGATATCCCCTCCTGAAATCGAACCTCGATTTTGGGCTTACCATTTCGTGGGATCAGGTTCGAATCCAGGTTTTGGCTGGAGAAAAGACTGTAGTCGGGTTCACGTAGGATTAGTTCCTGGAAAGGTAATATGGCCATATTTTTAATGTATGTATGTATGTTCCCCTCCTGAAATCGAACCTCGATTTTGGGCTTGCCATTTCGTGGGATCAGGTTCGAATCCAGGTTTTGGCTGGAGAAAAGACTGTAGTCGGGTTCACGTAGGATTAGTTCCTGGAAAGGTAATATGGCCATATTTTTAATGTATGTATGTATGTATGTATGTATGTATGTATGTATGTATGTATGTATGTATGTATGTATGTATGTATGTATGTATGTATGTATGTATGTATGTATGTATGTATGTATGTATGTATGTATGTATGTATGTATGTATGTATGTATGTATGTATATATTTATTAACACTACAATACACCCGGTGGCAATGATATATCATATACAATAATATAATTACAATTACACACAATAATTACAGAAATAAATAAAATAAATTAAACGTAAATTTATTTCTAACTATAAATAAATAGATCCAATAAACCTAGGACTATAAATAAAAACAATTCTATAATAACGCCTACAATAAGCAAAAGTAAACCTAACTTATAATTTCTTCTATTTCACGCAAATATTACCAATTTAAGTAATTACATATCACCTTAATTCATTAAACATCAACTTAATTACAAATCTTAATTAATTACATATCACCTTAATTTATTTACATATAAACTAAATTACATACCATCTTAATTAATTACATATCAACTTAACTAATTACATGACACAACCTAAATAATTATACTGCACCTACAATTATATTTTCAGTCTAATCTTCTCAACCTTTCCTTAAATGTATTGATTTTAAGAGGACCACCCTGAAAGATTGCCGCAGGTAAGCTGTTCCAGTCTACTATTGTGCGGTTAACAAAGGAAAATTTAAACTTCCTAATATGATCAGCCCTGCCTCAGTATGATGGTGTTCCTAATCTAGCACTGATGTCGGTCCATGCTTTGTGTCCCATTTATGCCTTAAACAATGCGGTGAGTCTAGTAGTGCGGTCGTCTGTTGCGAATGTTACTTAATTATTTATTTATTTATTTATTTATTTATTAAGTTCTTAATTTTTATTTTATTTCTTTATTAAGTTATTTATTTATTTATTTATTTCTACTGGCGGAGTTAAGGTCATAAAGCCTTCTCTTCCACTCAACCAGTATACATACTTACTTACAAATGGCCTTTAAAGAACCCGAAGGTTCATTGCCGCCCTCACATAAGCCCGCCATTGGTCCCTATATCTGCAAGATTAATCCAGTCTCTATCATCATATCCCACCTCCCTCAAATCCATTTTAATATTATCCTCCCATCTACGTCTTGGCCTCCCCAAAGGTCTTTTTCCCTCCGACCTCCCAACTAACACTCTGTATGCATTTATGGATTCGCCCATACGTGCTACATGCCCTGTCCATCTCAAAGTCTGGATTTAATGCTCCTAATTATGTCAGGTGAAGAATACAATGCGTGCAGTTCTGTGTTGTGTAACTTTCTCCATTGTCATGTAACTTCATCCCTCTTAGCCCCAAATATTTTCCTAAGCACCTTATTCTCAAACACCCTTAACCTATGTTCATCTCCAAGTTTCACAACCATAAAGAACAACCGGTAACATAACTGTTTTATAAATTCTAACTTTCAGATTTTTTGGCAGCAGAATGGATGATAAAAGCTTCTCAACCGAATAATAATAGGCATTTCACATATTTATTCTGAGTTTTTATTTCCTCCCAAGTGTCATTTATATTTGTTACTATTGCTAAAAGATATTTGAATTTTTCCAGCTTTTCAAAGCATTAATATCCAATTTTTATATTTCCGTATCGTACAATATTCTGGTCACGAGACATAATCATATACTTTGTCTTTTCGGGATTTACTTCCAAACCTATCTCTTTACTTGCTTCCAGTAACATTTCCGTGTTTTTCCTAATCGTTTGTGGATTTTCTCCTAACATATAAAGACAATTTATGTGTTAAAATAAAAATCATGTATTAGAAAAAAATATATTTTATGAAAGCTCACAGTCAAAGCAGTCCAGCTGACAACCGGGTTTTGAAATTAGTAAATGTGTCACAACTTCTTAAGGTATGAGGTAGGGAGTTCCAATGACGAGAAATTGAAATGGTAAATGATGAAGAATATTGAGAAGTGTTATGATGAGGTGTACTCAATGTGTCAGTGACCTGAGATCGGGTATTTAGGTTATGTTTGGAGAATAAATACACAAGAAGAGACGATAGATAACTTGGGATTGAGGTGCGCAGAATTTGAAATAAAAGATAAAGACAGTGTAAAGTTCTGAGATCGTTGAGCCGGAGCCAAGATAAAGATTCGAAAAATGGTCAAATATTATCGTATCGTCGGACATTGCACACATATCTTATACGCATATTATGAACACGTATTATAATTTATCTGTAGTAATGTCACGGGAGGTCTGAGATCTGCCGATAAATCCACGTCGCTTCGCTCGTGGATTTATCTGGGAAATCTCAGACCTCGAGTGGCATTTATTAGGACTATTTCGTGAATAAAATAAAAATGTAAATAATATATCCCTAAAATTCGATCACAAAATGTTAATAATTGTATATTTACGAATACTTAACCTATTCAGACATTGTGAAGTTGAAATAGATGAATATCGATTACTGGAATAAAGAAATTCGATGTTATTATTCAGTAATACCAATTGAGAAAAGCGAAATACAGGTTTAACAATGTTAATTACATGTACTGCACTTTTCTCTTATTATTATAATATAAATACATTTTCATTATCTGTTGAAATCATGATTTGATTTAAAATTTTATAATATAATTATAGTAACCTAATTAATACATTAATTAAATGAAGAATAAATTGTTGAAAACGCATTTATCTAATCTGAATGAAGGAATGTAATTTTTTTCAAATAGCCTACAATGGACATGGAATTAGAAGATGAAGCTGTATTTTATAGGCTACAATAGGTAAGGTTAGCTGTGTGAGCAGGACCAGTGTCAGCTGTGCCTTATTTCGACCGTTACTACGTGCTACAGGAAAGCATTTTTTACAGCTCGACAAATGCATTCTCGCTGTAGTGTGTAACGGAACTAAAGCTGCATCTATACAGTTCAATATTCCAATCGCGTATGCATGCAATCTGGGAAGAATATTGAAAGAATCAAGTTTAAAACGTACATTAAATTAAGATGCATTAAGATTTTGTGTCTATATTGTGCGTTGTTTTGAACGCCGTCTTCACTGCGTAAATATATTAATTAATATTAAATAGCAATCTTGCATTCATTGCTTTAAAGTTGAAAGAAATGTTTAACCGTGTAGTTGTATCTTAATGTATTCATGATCATCAATTCACGGGGAAACAGTTGGCGGCAACGACTAAACAAAAGAACGACCATGCGATAAATTGATAGCGATAAATCTAGCTGCAAAAATTATCGCAAAGTCTGACTGTGATTGGTTGGAATTCAAAATTTGATTACACTTCATTGGTCGAAAATGGAATGACGTCATATAAACGAAATAGTCGATGTAAGTTTATTGTGTATTGAATCCTTCATTGGGCACAAGATCATTCTCTCTCAGGGGAGAACTAGGATTTGTTGTATATTTAGGCCTATAATAATACAATTTTTTACAATTTACTTATGATACAATCTAATAATATGGCAACAAGATGACGTACCCCTCTCAGGGGAATGATTGTGAAGAACTTTTCGAACGAAATATTTGACGTATTGGTTGGCAGAAGTGGTACCATTGAATGGCCACCCCGTTCGCCAGATCTTACGGTGATAGGCTTTTCAGTGTGAAATACTAAAAGATACGGTTTATTCAGTAATAATTATTGATTTTGAATACTTGTAGTAAATTAATTACTCTAAATTCGAAAGTCCACTTTCTCCGAACATTTGTAACAACATTTTTTTTATAATGAACAGAAAAGACAGGAATTTGAGCATTTGATATAGGTCACTAAGTAACGCCTTAATGAATTTTTTGTAGTATGGCTTTACGTTTATAAATGACACCTTTTTACAACAAAAATTCATTTTTTATTGATCGCCCTGTATAATGAAATAACCTACATACAATTTTCATTTTTATACAGATACATTTTCAGGTCAAGGAACGAAGGTTTGTCAGGGCATTTAAAAGGGTCAAGGGTCGAAAAAGAGAGAATCACTGGCTCAGAACAATGCAGGATACACAACACCGGATACACATCCGATCTCTATTGGAGGAAGATAAATCCCCCTCTTCCTGCAATAAATCCAAGCCGGTTTTGTCGGATTTGTGGTCGGAAATGTTATCACTTGAGTTAGAGAGAAAGATGTGTACTTTAACCTACATTAAACTTCAAATTCTACTTAGATATTTGCTGAGGGGAATTGTTGGAATATTGGCTTATATTTCAGTGGTTCGTATTCATGGACACGCAGGATGGAAGTGTGTGGAATTTTCACTTTTCCTTGACATCTTATTCGGATCGTGCAGACGGAACATGCGAGGGGAATGAAATTGGTGCTGGAGCATTTTGACGTCTTTCTCTGACATCGTGTCAAAATATGGACGGATATCGCTTCTGTGGCCTGGAAGTAAAATTGGTGTTTGCAAGAATAGAATATGTTATAACTCACAATAAGTTTGGGCTGAAGCAGTCCTTTCTAGAATACGCTGACTGTGTCACTAATACACTCCTTTTTCTGCACTATTTAAACTTTTCTTATACACGTATTAGTACTTTTCTTACTATTTAAAAGAAAGATTTTACACACCTATTTCAGAGATTATTCAGTGTCGTAATTTAGCTTAAGTGAAAAATAGGAGATTTTTTTCTATAGTATTTTCACGCCCCTACACGATTTTCTCATATTTATTTCCCTCCTGGATTAATCCTAGAAATACCAACGGGAGAGTACGTTGTGCTCATTTTCTCCAAAATTTATATTTTAAATATGTAACTGATACATCAAAAACGTGAAATTATTATGTATTGTCAGTTATGGATCCTTCTATCTTATTTTGTTATTATTTACTAGTCATACCCGTGCGCTCCGCTGCACCTTTTAGAAATAAATATAAAGTAATTACCAGGGAAAGGATTTATATGTAAATACATATTTACTTATAAAGCTAATATAATTTATATTTTGCATTATCTTTATGTTTCACAATGTGTAGGGTTGAAAAATCCTACTTTTATTTTCCATATTTTTCCATATTTTAGAGTTTAGTACATATTTTCGTTAATTTCCATATATTTTCCATATTTCATATAAAACAGTTTAACAATAAAACAAAACAAAATTCCATTAACTTTTAAAAATACATTTCAACAATAGAGATTTAAACACATGTTCAGTAATCCCTTTAACATCAGAGTTATTTGAAAATTAGCAGTCCTATCAACAATGGGAAAGTAAGTTACAAAACTGTATTAATTTAATTTAAAATTTTTAACAGACTTCAGTTGTGCAGCTCAACAGTTAAATGCCAGTCAGAGTACACATAGGTTCAGTTTTGTAAATCATACTATAAAGACGGTAAATATGCCAAAAGTACGTCATTCAGTCAATTTAAAATCAAAACTAACAAGTTACATTTCAGAATTTAAAGAAGATGGTTTATCAACTGACAATAAAATATTATTTTGTAATTTGTGTCAGTGTGCAGTATCATCTACACAAAAGTTCCTGGTGCAACAACACATTACAACTAGTAAACATCAGGCCAACAAACAACTAAATTCCAAGCAGAGACAATTGTTTTTAACACAACCAACAACATCGAATGTAAGATCTGAGTTTAACATCGACCTGTGCCGTTCTCTCATCTCTGCTGATATTCCTCTCTACAAACTAAAGAATAAGGTCTTCAGGGAATTCCTTGAAAAATATACTCAACATACAATCCCGGATGAGTCAACACTTAGGAAGACGTATGCTCCATCCATCTACGATGAGACAATACAGAAGATAAGAGATGAAATTAAAGATAGTTCAATTTGGGTTTCCATTGATGAGACTCCCGACAAAGAAGATAGACTTGTTGGTAATGTAGTTATCGGTTTGTTAAGTGAACAATATTCTGAACGAATTCTTTTACATTGTGATGTTCTAGAAAAGTGCAATAACAAAACTATAGTTAAACTGTTCAACGAAGCTATGGGTATCCTGTGGCCAAAGGGTATTATGTACGATAATGTGTTATTCTTTATTAGCGATGCTGCCCCTTATATGGTCAAAGCTGGACAAGCATTATCTGTTGTATATCCTAAATTGACTCATTTTACTTGTGTGGCGCATGCATTTCATCGTGTGGCAGAAGTGGTCAGAGACAATTTCCCTAAAGTAGATTTGTTGATTTCATCAGTGAAAAAAGTATTTCTCAAAGCTCCCAGTAGAGTTAACGTGTTGAAAGAAATGTACCCTGAAATTCCATTGCCACCAAAGCCAATTTTAACTAGATGGGGTACATGGCTAGAAGCAGTTGAATATTATGCCGAACATATAGACTCTATTAACAATGTTCTCCTTGCATTGGACTCTGAAGATGCAGTCTCAATTGATACTGCGAAAACAGTTACCTGTGACATAAGTGTGAAGAATGACTTAGCTCACATTCAGCATACATTTTCATGCATCATAAAAACGCTCAAAAGTCTCCAAAATAGGCACCTTTCACTATCTGAAAGTTTTGAAATTATAAATAGTACTGTGGAACAACTGAATCGTGGTAGAGGTAAAGTTGCAGATGCAGTAAGAGCTAAGGTGGACACTGTACTTTCAAAAAACCCTGGATATGAAGAACTACAAAAGGTTGTTGCTGTGATGAGTGGTGAATCAACAGTGAAGATTAACTTGGACTTATCCCCAGCAGACATTGTGAAATTGAATTATGTACCAGTTACTTCTTGTGACGTCGAACGCTCTTTTAGTCAGTATAAATCTATCCTCAGAGACAATAGAAGAAGATTCACTTTTCAGCACTTGAAAGAAATGTTTGTAACCTATTGTTATGATAACAGACAATAAAAATTGTGTTTTGTTGAAACTACATTGGAAGATAAGGTACGTCCATTATATTTTTTGTTTAGTTTGATTAAAATGTACCAATATTTAACGTACATAGTCATTTTTTTATAATTTTAAGTCCATATTTAATTCCATATTTTGGTAAAAATCCATATTTAATTCCATATTTTGGTAAAAATAACTACATATATATTTACATATTTCATATATTCTTAGTCCATATAAATCCGTTCCCTGGTAATTACATAATTAAAATAGGACGTTTGATCCAGGGAACAACTTTTACAACAGCGCAAGATAATCTGCTTCGCTCATTACCCAATTTTTTGCATTGCATTTATTGCATATATATTTTATGTATTTTAACACGATTCAATTGAGCATAGTTAAAATTTGAATTCTAAAATAATGGATTGCTAAGCTAACGTACTATTACTGCATAATAAATCAATACACTCTCGTTGTTCGTTAATTCTCTGAGATTAAAATGAGTGTACATAAATATTATTTTAAGAAATACAGAAAACGAATGTACAAAATAGCCTATCAAATTTTCTGTGGATAAGAAGCTATTTTAATCTTACCTGTCCTCGATTTACTCAGACGTTACTGTAATAACATTATAGCATTATGTCCATCTAGAGAAACTACACTTTCCAATGGTGAAATAATAATTAATTATACAAATCGGTTAATTTAGCTTCTGATATTATTTCATACAGACACAGAAACATTCTCTGTAGGCTATGTTTAATAGCTACCGATTGTTGATGTCCAAGGCCCCTGTTTCGAGTGTTGTTGTCCAAGGTCCCTTATAGACGAAGTCATTTGTTCTTAATTCATTGCAGTCTTAGATGGCGTTATTTTAATTTTAAAACTCACTTATCTCATTAAATATCAGTCCTATCAAAATTTTGTAAAGAATAAAACGTATCGGAAATCATTTTTAAAGAAACTTTTGTCATGCAACATTTTTCACAAAAATCAATAATAAGCGAGATATTTCGATTTATTTAATTCAGGCCCCCTTATAACCCCCCTTTTGAATAAAGTATTTTGAATGCCATATAGCCTAAAATCTAAGTTACAACAAATTTAATTTATATTCCAATTTTCATATAAATCGGTTCAGCCATTATCGCGTGAAAAGGTAACAAACATACAGACAGATATACAAACAAAAATTGCAAAAATGCGATTTTCGATTTCAGGGTGGTTAATTATATATGTTAAGACCAATTATTTTTGGAAAATCGAAAATTACCAGAAAAATTTCGGCTGCAGATTTATTATTAGTATAGATTCGTTTTCACCCGGTGGCAGTGGTAACTAGTAATTACACTCAATAATGACAATTAATAATAAACGCAACTAATGAAAATACAATTAATAATAAATTAATAATGTTAACAATAATAATTAATAGTAATAATAATAATAATAATAATATTAATAATAATATTAATAATAATAATAATAATAATAATAATTCCCGCGCCGTTGCGTCGCGGTCTAAGGCATCCTGCCTAGGACTCGCGTTAAGGAATGAGCGCTGGTTCGAGTCCTCATGGGAGAAGAAATTTTCTCATGAAATTTCGGCCAGTGTATGGGACCGATGCCCACCCAGCATCGTGATGCACTTGGGGAGCTACGATAGGTAGCGAAATCCGGTTGCGAATGCCAGCTATAACGGATGGGGGATCATCGTGTTAACCACACAATACCTCCATTCTGGTTTGATGATCGTCCACCTCTGCTTCGGCATGTGGGCGTGAGGCCAGCAGCCGGCTGGTCGGTCTAGGCCCTTCACGGGCTGTAGCGCCACGGATGAATAATAATAATAATAATAATAATAATAATAATAATAATAATAATAATAATAATAATAAACAAAGAGCATTCTAAATTAAATGAAGCACGATCATTTAAAATAACGTTCAAAGTAAATTTAATTTGTATCTTAACCCTAATTACGAACTAGAACCCACACGTATGATATGTTCACACCTGCACAAGTTCCTTTCAGCACTACCTACACTTTCGCTGTCAACTCACTCACTGCACTGGAACTACGACACATTTCACTGATTCTATCCTGATTTCACTAACACTTCAAAAACAGTTCACTGTTCAAATACTTTGCACTGCCACTATAAACTATAAAACTTCAGTGACAGAAACACACTTCACTTACACAACACACTTCACACTTCACTGATACATCACTTCAAATAACAAAATATCAACTACACCCTTTAAATAGTGTGAATAAGCCTATTTTTGAATACATTTTTGGTTATTGGTAAAGCCTTTAGTAAGTCTGCAGGTAATGCATTCCAGTCCCTGATAGTACGATTGAGAAAAGAAAACTTTCCAGTGTCCGTCCTCTGTCTTCTTTCCCTCAATTTATATGAGCGGTCGTTCCTTGAAGAGTAATTTTATGGCTGAAACCTATTTTTTATTTCAAATTTTGTCAAGGTGCGACTTCTTGAAGTAATTGTTCGAAAATATGCAATGAAATTTCAATTTTTTCTTTCATTATAGTATATACTACTTCCTTTATAAACTTGTACTTGCAATTTGGGAAAAGGAAATTGTACCAGAACAATGGAAGGAGTCCATAATCGTACCTATTTTTAAGAAGGGGGACAAGACTAACTGTAGTAACTTTCGAGGAATATCACTTTTGTTGATATCGTATTAAATTTTGTTGAATATCCTTTTGAGAAGATTAACTCCATATGTAGATGAAATTATTGGAGATCATCAGAGTGGTTTTAGGCGTAATAGGTCGACTATCGATCAGATTTTTTGTATTCGCCAGATATTGGAGAAAAAATGGGAGTACAAGGGTACAGTACACCAGTTATTCATAGATTTCAAAAAGGCGTATGACTCCGTTAAGAGAGAAGTTTTATATGATATTCTTATTGAATTTGGTATTCCCAAGAAACTAGTTCGATTAATTAAAATGTGTCTTAGTGAAACTTACAGCAGAGTCCGTATAGGCCAGTTTCTATCTGATGATTTTCCAATTCACTGCGGGCTGAAGCAGGGAGATGCATTGTCACCTCTACTTTTTAACTTTGCTCTAGAATATACCATTAGGAAAGTTCAGGATAACATAGAGGGTTTGGAGTTGAATGGGTTACATCAGCTTCTTGTCTATGCGGATGACGTGAATATGTTAGGAGAAAATCCACAAACGATTAGGGAAAACACGGAAATTCTACTTGAAGCAAGTAAAGCGATAGGGTTCGAAGTAAATCCCGAAAAGACTAAGTATATGATTATGTCTCGTGACCAGAATATTGTACGAAATGGAAATACAAAAATTGGAGATTTATCCTCCGAAGGGGTGGAAAAATTCAAATATCTTGGAGCAACAATAACAAATATAAATGACACTCAGGAGGAAATTAAACGCAGAATAAATATGGGAAATGCGTGTTATTATTCGGTTGAGAAGCTTTTGTCATCTAGCCTGCTGTCAAAAAATCTGAAAGTTACAATTTATAAAACAGTTATATTACCGGTTGTTCTATATGGTTGTGAAGCTTGGACTCTGACTTTGAGAGAGGAACAGAGATTAAGGGTGTTTGAGAATAAGGTTCTTAGGAAAATACTTGGGGCTAAGAGGGATGAAGTTACAGGAGAATGGAGAAAGTTACACAACGCAGAGCTGCACGCATTGCATCCTTCACCTGACATAATTAGGAACATTAAATCCCGACGTTTGAGATGGACAGGGCATGTAGCACGTATGGGCGAATCCAGAAATGTATATAGAGTGTTAGTTGGGAGGCCGGAGGGAAAAAGACATTTGGGGAGGCCGAGACGTAGATGGGAAGATAATATTAAAATGGATTTGAGGGAGGTAGGATATGATGGTAGAGACTGGATTAATCTTGCTCAGGATAGGGATCAATGGCGGGCTTATGAGAGGGCGGCAATGAACCTCCGGGTTCCTTAAATGCCAATAAGTAAGTAAGTATATACTATTTCCTGATTACAAATATTAAAAAACTGTTCAAAGTTAAGCATTTTTGTAGGTTGTCTGTTCAATATATAAGGACGGATGTGAAGAAAGTGATGAGTAATATTTTCCGGACTGTTGTGTTGAAGTAATTTTCGGAAATATACAATGTCATTACAATTTTTCTCTTTTGTTATAGTACATAGGCTACTGTTTGCTGATTACAAATGTTAAAAGAAATTGTTCATAATTAAACATTTTTGTGATGGTCACAAAATACAGGAGAGGGGCCCGGTTGGTACTGCATGTTATTCAAAATACCTTGGTATTGCTAGGTTTAAGCAATGCTAAGGGCTTTAATCCCATTAAAATGAATTTCCCACGGCCTATGTTGTAAAATTACATATCCATATGTGTAAAAATATGTTTATTAAAAAAAGAGATGGATTACAAATTTTATATGTGCGAGTCACAAATTATGACGCGAGCGCTGAAGGTTTAATGAATAGTCTACTTAAATATTGTTCGAGAAATCGGTCGTAAGTAATTTTTTCGTTTCTTCTTGCCACACGTTAACGCTTTTTATGCGTAAAAATAAAAAAGCTGTATATTCAAAACCATTCAAACTTGGACAGATATTTACATGGACTCTCTTACTCAGAATATTTCAAACTATCACCCCTAAAATATTTACTATTTTTCCTGGATCACTCTGTGCAATCTGTAGAAAAAATTATAACAAAATTGTTATTAGTATAGACTTATTTAGATGTCAATGTGAAGAACAACTGCTGTAAGATTACTAAAACGCTTACTATTGCAAACTAAATATCAAAGATAGTATTGAAATATTATTACTAAAAATACCGGATCTAGTCTTAAATTCTGAGTCACATATATCATATCATATCATATCATATCATATCATATCATATCATATCATATATCATATCATATCATATCATATCATATCATATCATATCATATCATATCATATCATATCATATCATATATCATATCATATATCATATCACATCATATCATATGAAGTGTTCGCGGGGAAAAACGATGAATGTCACATTTCTGTTAAGGATTAGATAATGATCTAATTGAGTCTATAACTGCAAGATGTAGTGCTTTTTCTATAGAAAATAAAGGAAAGGATAATTGTATTCGTGGTGATAATTCTTCGTTTTACCATTTTTCATAAGAACAACATTAAATTTCGTAGTGATCCATTGAATTAGATAAAGACATCAACCTTAACAAAACTGTGACATTCATCGTTTTTCTCGCGAACTCTTCATATATCATATCATATATCATATCATACCATATCATATATCATATCATATATATCATATCATATCATATATATCATATATATCATACCATATATATCATATCATATATCATATCATATCATATCATATCATCTCGTATCATATCATATCATATCATATCATATCATATCATATCATATCATATCATATCATATCATATCATATCATATCATACCATATCATATATCATATGATATATCATATCATATATATCATATCATATATATCATATCATATATCATATCATATATCGTATCATATCATATCATATATATCATATCATATATCGTATCATATCATACCATATATATCATATCATCTATATCATATATGATATCATATATATCATATCATATATCGTATCATATCATATCATATATATCATATATCATATCATATATATAATATCATGTATCATATCATATATATCATATCATATATCGTATCATATCATATCATATATATCATATCATATATCGTATCATATCATACCATATATATCATATCATATATCATATCATATATATCATATCATATATCGTATCATATCATATCATATATATCATATCATATCATATCATAAGAGTCAAATCTTGAACGTACACGGGATGATGGAACATCTTGAAGGCGATTGTGCCCTGTCTGCTAGCAACAGTCACGGTGGAAGTGGAGTTCAGTTCAAACTTTGACGTGCAAGCAATTAAGTCAAGCTGTAAGTACTTAAAAGCTTTCGGGGAGGTCGACCGCAGCCCGATACTTGCCTCACACATGGCTCGGGACAACAACAAGGCTGCTGCTTGGATAGATTTCATCATCCAGTTCTAAACTACCTGATGTTATCGCGTCGAGTCTGAGAACACAATAAGCAGATTATCTGAACAGCAATAGGCGCTCAAGAAGCAGGCACTTCGGTCACACTCCAACACTGGAGTGGATAGCTGTACTCTGTCGAGTGAAATCTGAAGACGAGCGAAAAAAAAAAAACAAAGAAAGACTGTCACTTTATCATTATATGTTTTACTCATTTTCAATAGATGTATCTAAATTAAATAATTCAATATTCGCCCAAACAAGGAGAAGATCTTTCTTTATTTTTTTAGATTACGCATGAAGAACACTTCTATAAACCCAAGAATAACAAAGAGAATGATTGCAATAACCTCATGGACACCTTTCTTTTTAGCAAAAGAAGATTAGTAATCATTTGTACCCAACAGACATTTATTGTAAATGATTTCCTATGTTTTCGTATCATAATTTTTTTTTCCTTTCAATTGTCACACAATTGTTTTTAATTATTATTCTTTATGAATTGATTAGTATGCCGATCTATTCGAATCCCTATTTAGGGCGGCTTTTAAAATTTATTTGAAAGTAGTATAAGATAATAATAGTAAACTGCCCCCAAGTGAGGGTAGCACTTACGGACTCAATATATCCTCAAAAAAATTATTATACATATGTAAACATAGATATTAAATTTTAAAGAAGGGAAATAAAGAAAAGGGCGTGAAAAATTACAATTGCTATTAATGTGGCACCATGTGATTAATTAGGATTTGGCATGATTTTTTTAACACAATTATCACAATGTCATCCCTCAGAGATGTTGGCAGAGCAAACTGCCGTCGAAATTCTTCGAAAAAAGCTGGTATAGTCCCTCGAGCACCTATGAGAAAGCCGAATACCTCAACGTGAATTAAGGCATATTTCAGCTTGAAATAGTTGACTGTAGGCTCATAGATCAACTTCTTCTCAAGGTGGACCTCGGCTGACTGATGACATTCTACTTCAAAACGTATCGTGGGGTCCACAATGATGCCCTGTTTAGTGTCAGCATTGTACGCTAAAATATCTACTCTTCTCGTTGACCCATTTTCAGCTAGACAGGAGATTTCTTCTTCTACTATCCAGCCCTTATTTCTTAATGCGGCAGCAATTTTGGATCTTACAAGATGATGTCTAGAGTTCCTCAAGAGCAATCCCTGTTCACAGAATCCCAAGACGTGTGCTAAAGTTTCAATCTCCGGGCAGCCATGTCTGCACCGGGTAGCAGCGAGAGATCTGCCGGGAACGTAATTGGCAAAACTTCATTTCTCACACTAGTTTATTAAACCGTGTCGGACTGTAAAGAAAACAACTATCGCAATGCCCATATTTTATATATTGTACAATATTTATAGTATTGTGAAATTTAATTTTCCTACCTATTTTCTTTCCTATTCTTATATTAAAATTATAGCATACTAGTGGCTTGTGCAGCAAATGCTGCTGCTAACTAAGTTCGTTAGACGTTCAAATAAATATTTTTCAGATTTATTTTCAATGAAAAATACTTGTCTTTTTGGTACGGTAGTTATTTGCTTCCATAATAATGAAACATACTCCGTCTGAATGGATTTTTTTAGGCCAAATACTTTTTCTTGAACCTATCCAATGTCAGTTTTTGAGTTTCAACGTGAAAACGCAAGTATCAATGTCAGGACGATAACAGTAGCTATTTCAGGTCATTGTGGATTGTAGGCAAAAGTTAAAAAAATGTCAGGTTGCTAAGCTCTCGAACAATAGCATTTTCGTATAGCTGCTGCATGTAGAACTTGAAATGTAGAGCGTAAAATCATTTTATCCTTGTAAGAGATCTTGCTGAAATGATCTGGAGACTACAAAATTTTTTAGGTCTCTTATTTTATCAGTATGTAATACCTTTTGATCTTTCCTTAGGAACTGTAATTTTTGCGCTCTCTCGAGCCAATACTGAAAACAATGACACATATCAATTTCTACACTACACCGCCATTAAGTATATGGAAAAAGACCCAACCCCACTGGGTTAATAAGCATAAAACTATTTTATTTTTAATAACAATATTATTATCTTACTTAAGTTTTGTAGTTATATATAACAGCCACTCAGTAAATTATAGAAATGAAGATCTAAATTAAGATATTCTCTACATTTACTTACATAACCTCAAAACGTTTCACGTTCATGTCATCATTATAGCATCAATATTATGTATAATTAATGAAAAATAGACGCATCATGATATTAACTATAATAATATATAATTTCTAATGGTAACAATGTCATGAAACCACCTCAACTTTCGTAGATTTGAATATCCAATACACAGCTGTACTCAGAAAATTATACACTGCAGAATCAGTTTTTAATAACAAATTGAATTGAGCTCTAAATATGTCGGCAATCCTGAAGGTCTTGGCCTTCGTGTAATAGCCTATTGTTTATTGTAGTGTCTGTTTTGTTCTGAAATTCAATCAAGTCGGCCGTGATTCAATAAAATTAGTTCTCAAAACTGACAACAGATGGATTTTGGAAAACAGGAAAATTATGTAGGAAAATTGACATTTCACTGAAAACTACTACTTTTCCGAAAAACTTTGGGTTCCAAGCTTCAAAATGAGGGGCCATTTATTAAAATCCGTTCAGCCGTTTTCCCGTAATTTCCATTACCAGTTCAAATTATATATATATATATATATATATATATATAGATTATAGCCTATAAACCTGTTGTATCCTATAGGATACATTCACAATTTAAGGGTTAAACTCATTATTACATCAGTAAGGGACAGCACTTTCCATGCAAACTGAAATTTTGGTTATGAAGCTCAGGAGCCAATATGACTAATTCCACTTCTAAGATCATACATAAAAATATGATTTTCTATTCAATAAGACAAGACTTGAAGATGCAATAACAAACTACAAGAAGACAGTCGATGGTGTATTATAACAGAATTAACGTTATTATCGAGTTGCATCTGAAGTTACTGTTTTCATAACATCACTTATGCAACTCTGTAAAATAGTGTTTTAGGTTCAGGGTTGGTAGCTTTGAAGAGCTGACTGTATTTTATCTTTGATACCTTACCATATGTTTTGGCTATACAAATAAGCCTACATATACCACAATATTTGTCAGTCATATTAAACTACATATCTAGGATCAGAATTATTTGTAATCTGCAATAATAATAATTACAGTTAGTATTTCATCCACCAATCAATGCATTGGAAACAGGTTAGTGGTATAAAGAGTATAGCTAGAGTATGACGTAACAAGTTCCGAGCGGACACTCCTAACTAGAATATCAAAGGAGCAGAAGTGTGCACAGAAAATTCTTATAATAATAATAATAATAATAATAATAATAATAATAATAATAATAATAATAATAATAATAATAATAATAATAATAATAAATTAATTAACTAATTATCTTATTTATTTATTTCTTTATTTCCTTATTTCTTTATTTTTCTATGTATTTATCTTTTATTTATTTATTTGTTTATTTTTTCTTTCTTTCTTTGTTTATTTTCTCATTCATTTATTTATTATTTATTTATTTACTTATTTACTTATTTATTTATTTACTTATTTATTTATTTACTTATTTACCTATTTATTTACTTATTTATTTATGTATTTATTTATTTTTCTTTATTTATTTATTATTTATTTATTTACTTATTTATTTATTTATTTTATTTATTTATATGTATTTATTTATTTACTAGCCGTACCCGTGCGCTCCGCTGCACCCGATAGAGATAAATATAAAGTAATTACATAATTAAAATAGGACATTTGATCCAGGGAACATTCGTGTTTGATAGAAGGATAAAACATTTAATATGTTACTTAATTTAAATTGCATCCAAATAATTAAAATTGCATCCAAATAATTAAAATGCGATGATTTTGGTTCAGAGACACTCATTTGGTGCAATGATAATTCCTTTAACATGTTTCTTAATTTTTATTACATGCAATCATAGTTTAATGAAGATTGACATCATTTGGATTTAATGTGTATACTTTATTTTACTTGTTATAGGTTTCCATTGAATTATGGTAATAACTTAATTTAAGCCTTGTTTTCTACGTTTTTAGTAAATGGCGCTTGGCCCACTATGGTTCTGAACCCTTCAAATAACTTAAATTATATTACATAATATTACATATTATATTATATTATATTATATTATATTATATTATATTATATCAGAAGTTACTGTAATAACATTATAGCATTATGTCCATCTAGAGAAACTACACTTTCCAATGGTGAAATAATAATTAATTATACAAATCGGTTAATTTAGCTTCCGATATTACTTCATACAAACACAGAAACATTCTCTGTAGGCTATCTTTCATAGCTTTCGATTATTGCTGTCCAAGGCCCCTTATAGACGAAGTCATTTGTTTTTTAATTAATTACACGGCCTTAGATGGCAGTTTTTTTAAATTTTTAAACTCATTTATCTCATTAAATATCAGTCCTATCAAAATTTTTCAAGGAATACAACTTATCGCAAATTATTTTCAAAGATACTTTTGTTATGTAACATTTTTCACAAAATTCAATAATAAGCGAGATATTTCGATTTATTTAATTCAGACCCCCTTATAACCCCCCTTTTAAATAATGTATTTTGAATGCCATATAACCTAATATCTAAGTTACAACGAACCTAATTTATATTCCAATTTTCATCGAAATCCGTTCAGCCATTATCGCGTGAAAAGGTAACAAACATACAGACAGACAGACAGACAGACAGACAGACAGACAGACATACCAACAAAAATTTCAAAAAGGAGATTTTCGGTTTCAGGGTGGTTAGTTGTATATGGTATAACCAATTATTTTTTGAAAATCGAAAATTACCAGAAAAATTTCGGCTACAGATTTATTATTAGTATAGATTTATTTATTTATTTACTTATTTATTTACTTATTTTATTATTTATTTATATTTATTTATTTATTTCTTCTTTCTTTCTTTCTTTATTTTCTCATTTATTTATTATTTATTTATTTATTTACTTATTTATCTATTTACTTATTTATTTATTTATTTATTTACTTATTGTGCTGTACAACACCCTGAGGCCAATAATAGTTCCGCACAAGATAAAAGTTAGCACAAGATTTACAGCGAACAAGGAATTGCAGAAACAGTGCATCCAAATAATTACTAAAATTAGAGACAAATACAAATATACAATAATGACAAAATGAATAGAAAACTGCAAAATACAGGTACAGAAAAGCTAAAAACAACACAAACGAATGAAGTTGAAATGAATGCTATATTGATGAGTATGCTTAATGTAAAATAGTCAACAAACTGTATATGAAATAGATCTGAATTATTATAGTGTAAATTGACAGCTTTGATGCATCTGACAACTGGAGAGAGAGATTTCGGCTTATAGGTATATATATATATATATATTTTTTTTTTGAAATCTTAAATCATTCGAAGGGGCTTATGAAGGATTCACAATCAATAACGCCCCTTAAGGCCTTGCAAAAGAATAATTAGTCAAGTTCAAGACGTCTAGCATAAAGGCTAGAAAAGTTAAAAATATTTACAAGTATGCCCATAATTGAAAACAGATGACTTTGGTAAAAACCTAAAAGCAAATAGGGACATAAATTTTCTTTGAATTATTTCCAATTTAACCGAATCAGTAGAAGTAATAGAATTCCAGACAACAGATGCATATTCGAATTTAGAGCTTATTAATAATGTATAGCATAGAATTACACATCCCGCCCAGGACTCGCGTTACGGAATGCGCGCTAGTTCGATTCCTCGTGGGGGAAGACATTTTCTCATAAAATTTCGGCCAGTGTATGGGACCGGTGTCCACCCAGCATCGTGATGCACTTGGGGAGCTACGATAGGTAGCGAAATCCGGTTGCGAATACCAGCTATTACGGCTGGGGGGATCATCGTGCTAACCACACGATACTTCCATTCTGGTTGGATGATCGTCCACCTCTGCTTCGGCATGTGGGCGTGAGGCCAGCAGCCGGCTGGTCGGTCTAGGCCCTTCACGGGCTGTAGAGCTACGGATTATTATTATTATTATTATTATTATTATTATTATTATTATTATTATTATTATTATTATTATTATAGAATTACAAGAGTAGCAGGAGTAGAAAAAGAATAAGTTATAGACCTTATAAGTGCTAGCATTCTAATGGAATGATTTTTTAATATGTCGGACATGATTATGAAAATGTAATTTGGTATCAAGTAGAACTCCCAGGTCTCTAATAAAATCTTTCCTTATTATGTTGATATAATTAAGAGTATAATTATATTTAAGAGAAGTGGTTTTTGTAGAGAAGGAAATGACAAAAGTTTTTGACTCATTATTAATTCCATTATCAGTAGATCATAGCTCAATAGCGTTTATATCATTTTGCAAAGTTATACAGTCTGCCACACTATTAATTTTGCGAAATATTTTAAGGTCATCGGCAATTAAAAGGCAGTTAGAACTTAGTCTAATACAGATATCATCTATTACTTACTTACTGGTTTTTAAGGAACCCGGAGGTTCATTGCCGCCCTCACATAAGCCCGCCATTGGTCCCTATCCTGAGCAAGATTAATCTATTCTCTATCATCATATCCCACCTCCTTCAAATTCATTTTAATATTATTTCCCCATCTACATCTCGGCCTCTCTAACGGTCTTTTTCCCTCCGGCCTCCCAACTAACACTCTATATGCATTTCTGGATTCGCCTATACCTGCTACATACCCTGCCCATCTCAGACGATGTTCCTAATTATGTCAGGTGAAGAATACAATGCGTGCAGTTCTGTGTTGTGTAACTTCATTAGCCCCAAATATTTTCCTAAGCACCTTATTCTCAAACACCCTTAACCTATGTTGCTCTCTGAAAGTGAGAGTCCAAGTTTCACAACCATAAAGAACAACCGGTAATATAACTGTTTTATAAATTCTAACTTTCAGATTTTTTAACAGCAGACTGGATGATAAAAGCTTCTCAAGCGAATAATAACAGACATTTCCCATATTTGTCCTGTTTAATTTCTCCCGAGTATCATTTATATTTGTTACTTTTGCTCCAAGATATTTGAACTTCTCCACCTCTTCAAAAGATAAATTTCCAATTTTTATATATTATTTTAATGTACCGAAGTAGATATGATATTTCCATGCAGATATTCTGCGTCATCATACGATGAAAGAGTAATGGAATGGAGAAAAATTCTCTCCGGCGCCGGGAGAGAATTTTTCTCCGTTCCATTACTCTTTCATTGTATGATGACGCAGAATATCTCCATGGAAATATCATATGTACTTCGGTACATTAAAATAATATATATGATATACGTAAATCACTTCGTGATTTAAGACGGCGCTTATTCCGTCGGATCCCGGCCAACTAGTCACTCATAACGAGTGCACCTCAGCACATATATGGACTTCAGTCCTACGTTCATAGACATCTATGACGTAGTGCAGAGGGCGGCCACTAGAGGGAACCCAAGAGTTGGAACTTAAACTGAGACGATTCTGTTCGACGCCGGGGTGGGTATCCGGTGTGGCTTAGTGGATAAAGCATCAGCACGTAGAGCTGAAAACCCGGGTTCAAATAC